>NC_143559.1:23624642-23934285 GCF_054136105.1 Typopeltis vanoorti | reverse complement strand
CATCGCCAAGTTGTCTATAAGCAACCAAATCATAGAGCGCATCGTGCATTGCAAACTCTCCACATACGTTGAAAAAATTTCAAATCATACCCAAATAAGGGTATGATTTGAAACAATATAGCTTTCAAAAAAATAAAGGTACAGCAACACACCTGGAAGATTTCACAGACCTAATAAAAGCTGCATTGGATAAACACAAAATAACATTAGTTGTATTCACTGACCCAACAAAAGCATTTGACAAACTAACACACAAAACCTTGTTAACGAAACTAACGCATATCGGAATCAGAGGTCGTCTACTTCAGTAGTTTAAAGCATACATGAAAAACAGGAAGCACATCACATGTATAGGATCAGCGTACAGCAAAGAGGTACCGGTAACCTGTGGAGTACCGCAAGGAGCTGTCCTGTCTCCCATTCTATTTAACATATACACACACGACATAAACCATCTTCCCCTAAAAAGTAAAATCTTCCAGTACGCAGACGACACGGCCATAGTATCCATTCACAATAACGCAAATATCACTTACACAAATATGCAACACGACATCAATCAAATCAATAACTGGTTAACCGAAAACGGAAAATATATAAACCCTGAAAAAACAAAGCTAATGATATTCAAAAACCCCCAAACCCTGCTCACAGAAACTAAATATCTTACTATCCGACATTCATCCTCCTACACACAAAGTGCTGACCCTAAAATGACAACCATCACACAGGTGAAAACAACACGCTATCTCGGACTTCATTTCGATGCTGATCAAAGTTGGATAGCCATAAAAACTACCTACACACACTAAGTTTCATAAAGATACTAATCTTTAACATTATGTGAAAACATTTTAAGATACGCAATCACATCATATGCATTCTGCGCAGACTACAGACTTAACAGGTTACAATGGTTGCAAGATAAAATGGTAAAACTGATATTCTGGGAACAACCCACACTTATGCAGGCAGCACGGACAGAACACAAAATAAAGGTGACACACACTTATGACACTACACAGTCATGTTAAAACATTACTACAGCCCAACCTACAGAGTAACCAGAACAACATATCAGTCAACAAACTTCATAATATAAAAGTACAACAATTAGTACAGCAAAGCCATCCGAAATTTCTATGTACCTGACATGATAAACAAACTGCCGTTCGACGACAGAAACCTAGGGACATACAGAGAGCTGAAACAGGTACTATATAAATATAAATATCATAGCAAGAATGAAAATTAGAGAAATTCCTGTTTCTGTCTCCCTCCCTCCCTATCGCACGCACGCACGCACACACACACACACACACACACACACACACACACACACACACACACACACACACACACACACACACACACACACACACACACACACACACACACACACAACTACTACTACAAGGACACAAACAAACACACCATGTCCAAATCCAACCCTACTTGCAAAAAAAAGTTAAACTGCGTAATAGCAGTTGAAGTCTTCCAAGCATGCACCAACAAACAGTAAAATCAACACCTGGCTTGCAACCAGTATAGAAACATAACCACGAAACCACCACCATCTATTATCTTCCTCAGATAAGCTCTGCAAAGCTTCGCGGAAGAAATAAGAAATGCCTCCCAAAGAAACAATTATAATTAGAATTATCATTAATTAGAATTCCACATTATTCCACAACAACTAAAAACTTCAATAATTACTCCAATTTACAATCATGGTAAAAGAAACGATACTCAGAACTACAGACCAATAGCTAACTTCCCAGTCATCTCAAATATTCTAGCATAAATAACACACACCAGACTACAGAACTATTTACAGAAGTACAACATCATCTCACAAAACCCATACGGCTTTCAGAAAACAAAAAGCACCATCACATTATTAGAAGACATCGCCGACGCAATAAAAAAAACTTTTGATAAAAACAAGTACGCCGTCCTTATACTGATTGAATTAATCAAAGCATTTGACACCCTTGAACATGACATACTACTCACCAAACTATACTCAATAGGTATAAGAAGAACACTGCATAAATGGTTCAGGAACCCTCTCAAACAGAACACAAGTAACAAAAATAGATACATGTCGCAGCAGGGGTATACAAGCAAAATACGGTGTCCCTCAAGGCGCCATATTATCATCCACTCTATTCAACATATACATTAACGATGTTCATAACAAATCCATAAGTAGTCAAATATTTCAGTACACAGATGACACCACACAACTAGCAATCCACACAGACATCAACACGGCTCTCTGCAAAGCACAACAAGACCTAAATAAAATCACAACATACTTCTACCAAAACGCAATTGTAATCAATCAATGGTTGTGGATTATCAACATCTGTTGATAATACACAACCATTGATTGATAATATATTATCAATATATGTAGATAATATATTATACATGTTGATAATACATGTCGATAATACACAACCCAAGAATCATGCGCCCCGCATCACTATCAATACACTGTCACACATACCACTGCATTAACAAAAAAAAACCTGTCAATGCCCCGAAATCAAACCGGTAACACATGCAAAATACTGTGGTCTCTACACTACAGAGATTGCCATCTTATATGGACAAAACATATAGAATACCTACATACCAAACTCCGGATCATCGCAGCAAAACTCTTTCAAGTAAAAGACATTATTCCATCCAACATAAAAAAACTCCTATATCACGGTATCTGCGAATCCCTACTCAGATATGGTATAACAGTCTATGCAAACACATCAAACAGCCACCTAACAAAATTAGAAATATTATATAGGAAAATTGTGTCAACAGTGATTTGAACACCTTACATACAACAACGAATATCCGACCAGCACATGGCAATACACAGAATCCTGAACATTAAAAATCTGAAACACTACATAATACTACTAAGAAATTACTTCAACATCACCTAGCGAAACGATAGAAACACATATCGTATAACACGACTTACAACAACTCTCTACATCCCTACATCCTCCAACAACTCATGCGGTTCTTTTGTAAGATCACATCAGATATTCACGCTACTCAACAACCTACCAAGAAATTTAAAACACATAGATAACTACAGAACATTAAAACACGAACGCTGAAAATTATTCCAACAAAGTTAATATACCATTAATACTAATATACACATGACAAATCACCAATGCCTCCAATGGTGATTTGTCATGTGTATATGACAAATCACCATTGCATCCAATGCCTACATCCCATCCATAAACAGTAATAACAACATAAATAGTGAAGGCTAATCCCACTCTCTTCATAAAAGCTAATCCAAGCTTCGAAGTAGGCGGGATTAATACGCCTCATTCATCCACACGTAATCCTCATAATCAAAGGCTGCAAATTATGTTACAAAACAGTCAGTACAGTGTATTATAATAATGAAGATACAGATATTAAAAAAAGTATATGAATTTGTATCCAAATAAAAAACACTGAAAAGAAATAATGTGCCGTAAACTGCGTACAGTATAATGTATGGAGCATCAAGTGTAATGTTCATTAATTGTAAATATGTAAATACTACAATGAAAATAGAAAAATTTTTATTTATACATAATATGTAAACACAAAAAAAATCTGTAATAATCATATGTATGTAATTTATCTGAGACATTATTATTATTATTATTAATCGAATGTCACAGCCGGGATATACAAATAAAACCCGGTGTTCCTCAAGGTGCCATATTATCACCCACTCTATTCAACATATACATAACGATGTTCATAACATATCCATAAGAAGTCAAATATTTCAGTATGCAGATGACACTGCACTACTAGCAATCCACACAGACATCAACACGGCTCTCTGCAAAGCACAAGACCTAAATGAAATCACAACATTCTTCCACCAAAACGCAATTCTAATCAACGGCACCAAAACACAGATGTTGATAATACACAACCCAAGAATCATAGCCCCGCATCACTACCGATACATTGTCACACATACCGCTACATTAACAACAAAAATACCTGCCAATGTCCCGAAATCAAACCTGTAACACACGCAAAATATCTAGGTCTCTATATAGATTGCCACCTTAAATGGACAAAACATATAGAATACCTACACACCAAACTCCGGATCATCGCAGCAAAACTCTTCCAAGTAAAAGACATTATTCCATCTAACATAAAAATAATCCCATATCACGGTATCTGCGAATCCCTACTCAGATACAGAATAACAGTCTATACAAACACATCAAACAGCCACCTAACAAAATTAGAAATATTACACAGGAAAATCGTGTCAACAGTGATCTGGACGCCTCACACGCAACAACTAATATCCGACCAGCACATGGCGACACACAGAATACTGAGCATTAAAAACCTGAAACACTACATGATATTAACAAGGAATTACTTCAACATCACCTATCGAAACAACAGAGACACATATAGTATAACACGACCTACAAAAACTCTCTACATCCCTATATCCTTCAACAATTCATACGGTTCTTTTGTGAAATCACATCAGATACCCACGCAACTCAATAACCTTCCAAGAAATTTAAAACATATAGATAACTACAGAACATTAAAACACGAACTCTGGAAAATATACCAACAAAGTTAATATACCATTAACACTAATAAACACATCACAAATCATCAACATCCAATACATAAACAGTAACAACAACATAAATAGTGATGCCTAAATCCCACTCTCTTCACAAAAACTAACCCAAGCTTACTCAACTACACGTAATCCTTATAACCAAAGAAGCAGATTTTTTATATATGCATGTATTTAATCTATCTGAGCCATAATAAAATGTTAAAAATTATAATTAATGTATATGCAAATGTAATATAAATGTATATAAATATATGCAGCATGTACTTGTAAAATGTAAACTTTAACATGTAATCCCATTTCTTTGTGCAACTGTGAACAATAGTAAATTATTATTGTAGTATTATTTATATTAATAATATCCGAATTATGCTGTTACATCAGTTGCACATTATGCATATTACAACGATATAAATTAGAATTTGTTCTTTAGTCACATCAAAGAAAATGTATTACTATTGCTTAAATTTTATAATATATGTATGTAATTTATTTGAGACATAATAAAGTGTTAAAAATTATTATTATTATTATCCATTATTCCAAAATTCCGTGTAATCTTCATTGTTGTATTAGAAGTCTCATGTTGTAAATATATCTGCAAAAAAGTATTATTATCAAAATTTTAATTGAAATTCAAGGTAGAAAATGAATCACATATGCAGCACTCAGTGCTGAATTTTGTAAAAATTACAAGCTGGAATGTCACTAAAGATGATTATTGTAATTGTGTAGATATTTTAGAAATCAATAAAAAAAATTTAAAAAAAATTGTGTATATGTATATAGGCTGTATAAAAAGAAGCTATGATATTGATACAGAAACAAAATGCATATTTATATTAAAAAAAAGCACCGTACTCTACATTTTGTGCTGAACAGAAATTGTAATAGTATGCTTTATTGTATATTTGAAAATACCCTGTATTATGATAAACAAAATGTCATTACAGTTAAAAAAAATTTTTTTTTTAATTATTGATGTTAAACAAATTTATATATTATTCATATGGATGATCATATTATGTATGTATGTATATATATCATCATATTTTGTCAAACTTTAAAAAAAAAACTTTAAATTGCAACACTTAGTTTACAATGCAATGTTAACTTAACAATAGTACACTTAAATTATTGTGGTATTATAATTGTAACTAATAATACGTGAATTATCCTGTTACAGCTTTGCACACTATGCATAATGATATTAATTAGAAATTGTTCTGGAAACACATGAAAGAATATTTCTTAAATTCTATATCACATGTATGCAGTTTATCAGAGACAAAATAAAGTATTAAACTACTAAACTATTAAAAAAAAATATTATCTCCAAGTATGGTCAATTAATGACAAGACAGCTTCGTTTTCTAAGCGTACTAATGACTCAGCATTGCATATGACTCTTAGCAACAGATTTGAATAGAAAAAATTTATTCGTGCAAGAGAGGATGCTTTATGTCTAATTCGCGAATAAATGAATGAATGAATAATAACATTACTATTTCGTTCATGAATTGCAGTGTCACACTTCAGTTGTATGTTAAAACTCAGAGATGCTACATCTTATTAATATATGCTATTAGTTGCGATGTGTTATACACATTACAACATTAGGGAGTCGCGTCGCATGAAAAAAAAAAGAACTAGATATGATACTTCAGTAGAAGTTTTTTTTAATAGTGCACTGCGTTTCAGAGTATGCGTATTAACTGAAATTCGCAAAAGAAATTAAAAATTTTTGATTATTTTTCTGAATAATTTTTTGAAAAATTTTTCAATAAATTGATTAATTGATTTTTTAATTGTTCCACAGTACTTCACACTTAAGTTAATTATACGTACATTCACATTCTAAAATAATGACAGCATTCAATCTGTTCATTACTTATTATCTTGAGTAGTTGCGTCTTCCAACAGAAAAAAAAAATCCTATTCTCAAAATCTATATCAGCAGCCTTCTATTTCTGGTTTTTATTTATAATGCTCGGAATGCGAAAATCTGAAAGTTGTTCTAATGTCCATCGCTAACCATATTCATTCACATAAAAAAAAGAAGGAGGGGGGGGGAAGAACTCATCCTCAATTTTTGCTTAAACTGGAGATCCAATAGAGAGCCATTCAATCCAGCGTCTATGATGTTTATTTATGATATGAAAGAGGAACATACTTTCATGGGGATTAACTGTATAAATAAAATTGAAATAATGTCTGTGTGTTCGGGCATCACATAGAAAAGGGTTAAATATATAATCTTAGGCAACGTGGTTATTTTGCATATGTCATCTTAAATTCAAATGACATTGGAACACATGATTTAAGCACCTTTCTCACGATTAGGCTTAACCGATTTTCATTTTAAACTACATATGCTTAGTACCTATTTTTCATTCTTATTGATATACTCTAATAGTAATAGTGGTAACAGGCTCATTGGCAGAGAAATCCCCGGAGTCCTTCCAGTACTGTTTTTCACATGAGCAACTAAATGCAGCTTGTTGCAGAATGAGTAGCAATAAAGATCTTCACATTATGAGTCCAGCAAGGAGAAGGTTTTTGACATACCTGAGACCGTATAATAATTTAGCTATAATGGAAACGAAATATTTTTATTAATTGGTCCATATTATTATGAACTCACTGTTAGAATTCTGGATATTTCAGCTTGTGCGCAATAATAATTGTCGAAACAAGTGAAAGCTGAGAACAATTGCATCAGAAACGTTTTGCAAAAACTATTCGCCAGGTGTGTTTATGCATATACGCCTTTTCAAAGGGTATAAATGAATATTTCATAATCATCCTGAACTGAAATTAAACTACAAGTACAATAGAGCCTGCTTAAAGTAACGTATATGTTCTCTGTTGTTGTTTAAAATTTGATTATTTTCTAAGTGTGATTATACAAATACTCTTTCGTAAAACAGTACAAAGACGTTTCACACTCATTTCCAATTTACGCGGAAACTAAAGGTACAGTATAAGAACAGCTAATTTTATGATTTTTTTTTTTTTAAAGAAAGAGTTACACCCAATATGTGGCAAACGTATGGACACCTGTATCGGAAATACTATATGGAACACAACTTCGCTATATATACTCTTCTACAAAAGCAGTACAATGAATGTTTGGTGTTCGTATTAGTAAGTTCGAAGAGAAATGACAACAAGGCGACTGATTAAGAACTAGAGGATAACAGTCTCGTAAGTTTTTTCTAACTCATGTTTATTTTATTTTATTTTACATCTCAAGAATAATTTGCTTGATCCATAGAATCAAAGCTCTCCAATTGTTACAGTTTTCCATTATGAAACAATCAATATAATTCAATTCAAACATTAATCCAACACATCCAACCCCCAGACTCTTACGGAATTATGTTTTTTCTCTTTTTTTTTTGTGGAAATACTGGTTTCACTATTTAGTAGCTGTTAAAATATAGTCATTTATGTTCTCAGTGATATATATATGCTTTATTCCCTATAACACCTCGCTTTTTCAAAAAAATAAATTTCATTTATAAGAATTTATTTTCTTTTATGATACATATTCAGTGGAAAAACAGCTTTATATGTTACTATATTTTATTTTATGCAGTTCTCACCCAAGGTTTTTCTGTAAACTTACAGTACATTCGTTCTGTGGATGTGTTAAGCCCTTTTTATATATTTTTTTAAAAATTAGTTTTATATTTTTTATGTTTGGAAACCCTTCTCTGGAGACCAAGCAAAGTTTTCAAGGCACCTCAGGTCTCCAATAAGTGGGATGGTGGTCTCACACCGGGTGATGAAATTAATCTCTCGCCTAAAGAAAATCACAAACATCCACACCCATTAGACAGATTCGAATCCGCAGCCTATTGATTAGAGGGGGGGGTGATAACTACCCTGCAGTTTAAACCAACATAGTAAACTTTTTTTTTTTTTTTTTACATTAGAAAATAAATGTGTTTCTGAGGAATTGCGTTATCTTATTAATAAATATACTTTAACTGAATTAATTCATAGACTTCAATGGTATTACACATGCAGTATGAACCACAATGAAAAAAAGGAGTAAAAATTGTTTAATGCTACTTGTTTCCAACGCTCTATGTCGTATGTCGTAAGGAATAAAATATTATAATTTGAAAATCGTATAGTAACAGATTCATTTCTAGTACATAAACTGACATGGACAGAATTGTCGTTAAATTAATAGTGCATATCGTGCTGCGATTTGAAACACGTGGCCCAGTGTTGAGCTACACTATTTTATGTCTATCAAAGCCTAGTTGCCAGCTTTTTTGTCAACTCCAGTTGGTTTAAAACAAGGCCTTCATTTAGTGTGTTGTCATGGCACAAAAGAACGCATCTGACCTAAACGGCTGCAAGCTCCCCATATCTCGTTTAAATTTCATGCACATTAGGGATATCTATTTATTTGTTTATAAAAATGAGTTAAGCAGAAAATATATTTGTAGTTTTGGCAAAAGATTCGACTTTCAGTTTAAAAATTAATAGCGTCATTAGACCAGTGGGGTTATTTACTTGTTATAAGTTCACTTAACTTGAACCCAGATTACAGGTTGATTGATTGGTTGGATTGAATTCCGACTGTAATAACTAAAGCGATGAGATTAGCATAGTATGTTTCTGTTGACTGCGCGCGCAAGTGCGTGCGTGCGCGTGCGTGAATTAAGAATTTTTGTTATTATTTGAATTTTTTTATTTACTGTTTTTTTTACCCAATTCGAAAATCTTGCTATAGTCTAGAGCAGAGTTTCGAATTCTGTAAACGTGGAACATTTCAAGTCACTTCATTCCTACAATAAACAAGCTAGTGGTTTAACATTGGATAATGAATTTCAACTTCCACCAAAAATCATTCAAGAACGTCCACACCCATCGCGAATTTAAACCTTCCCTCTCCCTACCAAGCTTGGTAGGGAGAGGGAAGAATTTGTGTAAGCTGCACCTACATAATTATATTATGTAGTTCTTAAGACATATTTCTTAGTAATATCACTTGAAATGTTTTCCATCTTTGACCCATGTCTTTCAGACCAATACATCAAAGATGGAAAACATTTCAAGTGATATTACTAAGAAATATGTCTTAAGAACTACATAATATAATTATTTCGCACTATTTTTCCAATTCAGTCAAGTTCTCGGTGAAGTCCAGAGGTGCAGCTTATACAAATTCTTCTCTCTCTCTCTCTCTCTATCTATCTAGCTTGGTAGGGAGAGGGAAGGTTTAAATTCGCGGTGGGTGTGGACGTTCTTGAATGATTTTTGGTGGAAGTTGAAATTCATTATCCAATGTTAAACCACTAGCTTGTTTATTGGAGGAATGAAGTGACTTGAAATGTTCCACGTTTACAGAATTCGAAACTCTGCTCTAGACTAGAGCAGGTTTCCGAATTAGGTAAAAAAACCCAATAAATATAAAAAATAAAAATAATAACAAAAATTCTTAATTCACACACGTTACCAACATATTATATAAGTTTACAACTTGCAAATGTACTTTATAGGTAGAAATATAAAATTTAAATTATATTGCTTCGGTTGATGTCATAAAGATCCTTTCTTCCTTCCTGGTCTGTAGACTTACTCTTCACTTGTGCGGGAATTCGAAACCAGTTCCGAAATAGGATGGTTAATTGTTATTCCTGTACTGTCCTATGCATGTCTATTGCGTGTGTTCTTTCAGCCGGTTTGCCTGTTTTGAGGGACGAAAAATCCGAGTTTTTGGGAGGAAAAAAAACCGTCTGCATTTGAACGAGACCAGCTAACTCACTATTTGAGTTAACTTATTCAAATGAACTGATAAAGGTTCTTCACGTTGTATACAAGATTTGAAACCTAGGGTTTTTCATTAAAAGGGCCTGTCTAAACCAACCGAGCTACTGAGGCGTTCGAAAAGATAAGTTATAATTAAGACCGGCTTCTGTGAGCTAATATTTCGCTTATTTTGTCATGAACAATATAAGTTTATTTAACAATAAGAAATTCTAACAAGTCGGAATCAATTGCGCAGGTGTTATGTCTTCAGATGATATGTGTTGTCTAGTCATTTGCAATGCTAAGCATGATGAAAAACCCTGAATGACAACGCTTTTTATGTAAGTTGTAAGTTGAGCACAAGTTACATTATATCGTCAGAATGTCCAAGAAAGGGTTACCGCTATCCATTTTAAAAAATTAAGTGGAGATAAAGAAGGGTGAAAAGTAAGCCAGAAACATTTTTCAGGAAATATCTCGGAAAACAGCCCCGAGCAAAACTCTCACAGTTTTTCTGGGGGTTATGACGACAAAATGTCTATATTGTTCAACTAGTTATTCAATGAGAACAGCTGAACAACACCGAAATAAAGTTTGCTTTAGGACAGTGCTTTCCATTCATGTTAAGCGATTTGTTGGGCCATTAAGTCATGTTATCTACTACAACTGAGGGGTTTACCTCAATTTTCGAAACAACTGCTGCACATACTTTCTAGTTTTCATATATATTTAATACGGCACCTATGCGGCTTATTCAATTATTGCTTTTAAAGATACACGTTTATATTTTATCAACATAAAAGTTCTTTTTTTTTTCTCTGAAGTAAAGATACGGCAAGTCGCTTATTTTATCGTGAGCATTCTTTCTTAACATAAAGATTATGAACCCCTACCTAATTTAATGGCTTAGGAAACAGATTGTTTTGGAGAGAAAAGACTAACATTATTCTTATTCAGTCCCAGAATAGCACACACTCCATTAGCGGCTTAGGAAAGAGATTACTCAAATCGTAATAATGATAATAATAATCAAAATTATACACAGACCGTGGAAACGATTGAGAAACTGTCTCATACCCTTTCTTTCCGACATTCCTTTATCATACTACGGCTAAGTATTTATATAGTTGGTGTTATGTTTCCCCTTATCTTCCGTGCATTATAATGGTAATTATTACTGTTTAAGCTATTTCTAAACACAGTGTCTGGAATATGAAAAGTAAAATGCCGTGCATAATTTCATTACTTATTGAGAACTTAGCTATTAGATTTTTATCAAATATTTTGTTTCTTTAACATGCAGGAAAAATATGATATCGTATAAAGCGCTTATATCTGTTGGGATCTGGGTAAATGTATTGACGATGTTTATCTGGATTCATATGGTGATGAAATCCACTTACATGTCTAACGAGATTCCGAAAGACTCTTCATTGAGGTAAGCGAAACTTTCCTACTGTATCAGATAATTTAATATATTTCTAAAATACTTCTGGTAGTTGAATATTTCTTTCCATCAGAATTACAGCTATCATTAGTACTAATTCTTATTCTAGTGTTATTTTGCATGGATACATTTCCTTCACTGAACTGATAAAACATTAATTAAACAAATCGCCTTGGTACCCACATATCTCCGGTATAAAGTTCACAATAAGAAACAATAAGAAGTTCACAATAGGAGAGTAGAAAAGATTTTCTGGCATCAAAATTCAATTTGTTTGGACTAATAAAAATAAAATCAAAACGCTATGAAAAGCTCTCTCTCTCTCTCTCTGTCACTCTCAGAGAGAGAGAGAGAGAGAGAGAGAGAGAGAAATTTTATTATTTCAGAGCGGATGTCATCAGGCCCTACGATACTGGCATGAAACAGTAAACGTGTTCTTTTCAGTTCCTTCTTAGCGAATGGCTAATTGCATGTCTCTGACTCATTTGTAAAAAACCTAAGTCGCTCTTCCTCTTCTTCTTTCAATATACATATATAAAAAACTAAGAGGATGAGAAGAAGCTGTTGCTGATATTTTAGCAATGCTTATTCCTTAAGTGTCTGTAATAACTGCTTTGGGTTCAGCAACTGCATATCCAATGTTCCAGGGTAAACGAACAGTATGTTCTATATCTACCCTTCATTTCCCAAGTTTTATCCCATATAACTTTCTCACTGGTTGCATGACTCATTGATGATATAAATTGGATTCAAGATTGTTTGTGCCTCTGAATTAGTCCGAACACGTTTAAGAGCTATGAGATTTGATGTGGTAGGGTATCTTTGAAATATATTCTATGCTCTCTCTCTTTCTCTGATTTAATTTTTTCTGGCTGCTTGATACTCAGGGTTTCACTTACGGCTTTGAACAGAATGGAAATCAAGATGATGTTTAGGAAATGCAGTTGTTGCTGCTCGGACAATACAATATGTTAACATACATCACATCACTGCTTCTCATAGGTGTTTGGCTGACTGCCTTAGTATTAAATTTTGCAAGATGCAAAACGCATTCCAAACAGCTTCGTCAGTTTCTGTGAGAGCTTGTGTATGAAAACATGGTTTCTGTGAGGATACGGTGCAAAGCACAGGGAAATTATCAGTTTCATTTAGGTTCTCTTAGACGTTTCACATGGGCAGTGGAAGAATTTAGTGGAACAGATTGCAATATCTATTGAAGAATACGAGAAATTACTCATGAAAGAATGCACTGCATCCATTATGTGTGTGAGAGAGAAGTCGTTATTGTCAAACATTCGCTCAACGATTCGGCCTCACCCATTTGTGTTGGCACTACCCTAAAGAGTATCACGTTCATTAAAATCGTCCATATTAAGTATGCGCAGAGGCATAAGCAATATTATGCCAAAGTAAATATGTGCAACATACTGTAGTACGATTTCCACAGTAGTGTTTAGGTGGACATGCTGAAAGGGGATATTGTTGCTCATAAGAACAGCGACTCCTGCTTGAGCAGGTCCATCTCCAGTCTGTCTTTACGGATAATAGTTTAACACCTTAAGGTAAGGTCCTCACTAGGTTTTAAATGTCTCCTGGAGAGGAGACTTTGTGTTTTTGCAGAAGGACAATGATATCGATATTTTGGCAGATTCTGCGAGTTCAACCGTCCCTATTCCTTTTTCTTTGTAGATTACTTACTTTCCAAGCGAGGACTTATTTTTGTCTGGCTTGTGTCTGCCATTTGATTTGGGAAGAATAAAAGGTCTGTGTCTATCTCTTTCTCTGGGAAAATGTTTAATACATATCGGATATGTATGGTCAGTTTTTGGGTTTAATTTACATTCAATAGATGCAGAGGTATCAATTGTTTTTATGGATGTGCCTGGAATTTTGTTTTTCAGATAACCACATAACTTTTCATTCTTCATCTCGTATATTATGTTTATTATTTCATTTTTAGACATTAGTTATAATGCAACATTTAAATAAATGCATACTTATATATAAGGAATTCTTCCATTATTTTACTTTTATTATATCGGGTATATTGTCTTCCACGTGAACATCTATTCATCCACCTTTCAACAATCTTATCCTCTTAAGTCGGGTGGATGTCCTTTTCATCCCTTATTGCAGCGCTTCCGAAACTGGACCGTGGGTTTTGTTGAGGGGGCCGTGAAACAATGAAAACAAATTAATAATGTTTTAAGACTAAGTAGTTTTTTTATCTTAAAAAAACGCATTTAATTTTTATTATTTATTATTTATTTTTTGTTATTTTTTATGTTTTAATGGGAAAAAATCACAGGTGTTGGTTCACAAATTTTGCTTCCTGCGTATTTCGGCGCTTAATGAATATTAGTAAATATATGCTTATTCATATAAGTTTAATTTCAAATCAGAAATCTAAGAATTGCAGTTTCAAATATTTCACCTGATATTGACTTTTTGTGTAGCAGTATTGAAACCCATCCATCACATAAAACTGTTATTAAAATTCTTTTATGTTTTTAATTCTTTCTTTATTACTAATTACGTTTCATGTGCTTGTACTGCAAATGTACAATAACAACATATCTATCTACATAAAAATATGAGATAATATGCCATGTCAAATGTGTATGTAAGATGCTAAAAATGTAATATTTGCATTTGATTTTTGCAATATTCGCTGCGTATGTTTTGTATTGAATATAAATACAATAAATATTATAATAATACGTCTATATTACGATTTTTTTTCGAGGGGGGCCGTGAAATATTTTAATTTTTCCAACGGGGACCCTGACATCCAGAAGTTTGGGAAGCACTGCCTTATTGCACTTTCTTGTTTCCTCCTTTCAAACAAAGTTTTCTTGCTATTTCGTACAATTTTCCAATACACCCAGTCTTTAAGACATCTTCTGTCAGAGTGCTCACATAATTTCTGACATCTGGGCAGTTCACTGAAATCTCTTTATACGTTTTAATGCTATTGGAAAGAAGGCAATCCGGTTAAGTGATGATCCGTCTCCTCACAGATTCATGTTAATGAGTTTCTCATAGATGTTTTTGTCTTATCTTTCTTTTATTGTAGGTATTTTCAATTCGGTATTTCAATTATTATAGGTGTCTTCAACCCTGCCGAACCACATCTCTTCTCCTCTTATGTTCCATTTACCTCTGCTCTATAGAACAGCTTTCTTTAAGTCGTTTTCCCTCTCCTCAAGAGATCTTACTTTCGTCTTCATCTCCTGCTCACACCTGACACTGTTGTTCCATACGTTTTGTAATTTCTTGTGTAAGGAGTCAATATGAGAAACATAAATAAAAATCTTAATCTCTAAAATTAAAAGCCCTAAAAGGTTTAATTCTTGAACGTTATGTATTCAAGTATATTATATCTATTTTTATGTTTAGACAACCAAATTATGAAAACCAATAATTGGAAATAGCTGTCAAATGCATGAAGGCTAAACGCACTTCTAATAAGAAGGCGAATATATGGGTTCTTGCGCTTAGGTCCTTTTAAATAATTATAACGAAGGTAACTCCAACGCAAGAGGTTTTATTCTCATAAGCTCTCGGGAAAATTTTGAATCTGACTAAAAATAAAAATTGATATAATATCATTTATATAACTAAAATTTATAAATTTTAAATTTTATATTATAAGTTTAACACATACAGGTAATATTTTATTTCAGATTAGTCTTTGTCTGTCCATTTTAACGCTTATTATACAGCGCCATATTCCCATATCGGCGACTTTTCGAAGTAAAATTTGTTTTACTTATGGTGGTAGATGCATAAAATGCATCTACACAGACGTAGCATTTGTAGCATTTAATATTCAGGTTTAAAAAGTTTAGTGTGGATGTTGGTATAGACTAGGGCGGTTAATACTATTAGTAGGCGTAGTGGTCTCTGTCACGGGCAAGTAACTTAATTTTGTGGACACCTAATTAGAATTCTGATAAAAAACGGAGAATCCTATCGTCACAGTGTATTATTGTTGTCAATTGTGTTCTTCTGGCTGATTTACCTGCTTGTCGGGATAAATGCTCGATAGATCCATTCCAACTTTTGTGGTTTGCATTCACAATAAGTGAGCCTCCGTAGCTCAGTCGGTATAGCGAAGCCCTTCGGTCAGAAAGACCTGGGGTTCGATTACTGTCCGTGACGCGAGGAACCTTTATCTGGTCTCTTTCGACTAAAGGTGAGTTAGCCGGTCTCATATGGAGGTAGGGGTTTTTTTTCACCTGGTAACTCGGGTTTTTCGTCCCTCAGAACAAGCAAACCGGCCCCGTGAACTTACACGGACTTACAGTCATAAATACATACTTAATTCCTCATTAGGTGGGCTCAACTAGTCCTAAGCGACAGTTGAGGAACGGGGGAGGAGCAACCCCACACGAATAAATTAAATCAATTCATATTAAGTACGTTTCTTTTTTCTTGCAGGTCGCATAGCCAACAAAATGACAGCAGTGAAGTGAAAGATATGCTGCTTACAGGTAAACATCATACTTTATTATTTCAGGACAGAAAGAAATTTATGTGTCGGTGAGTGGGTGCGTGAGAGAGAGAGAGAGAGAGAGAGAGAGAGAGAGAATAATCGCAATGTAGCTATTTAAATAATCACATGACAAACAAATACTTCTTTTGCAGAAATATCCGGAACTCAAGGAAAAGTTTACGAAATGCAGAATCGTATGAACACGGCACTCTATGAAATGGGATATTTCTTCTATCATCAATTTAACAAAATTCTATCTAAAGTCAACCGCTCATCTGATTTGCAAAACGAGATCGAATACGCTAGAAACTATGCTGATCAATTTCGAAGGTAACTGACATAATTTTAATCTTTTGTTGCAAAGAAAATATTTGTTATCACGAATCTGAAATATTCACTGATTCCCATCTATTTACAGGAAGTTCAATGGGTTCGGAAATAAATATTTAAATAATCATGCAAGCCTTCGAATCTAACAATCTACCTTAAATTGAAAAATTCGTTCCACTAATGGTGGAACGAATATTTTTACTTATCTTTTTTTATCACGTCCGATGTTCTTGTTTTCTGGTTATTTAAAATTAAGGTAAAATAAAATAAAGCTATAAGGCCAGAATATTATAGCTATTAATTGCGTGTGCTCTTCTGCCCAATTTGCATGTTTTGTAAACGAAAAACGAGTTTCCGGGAGAAAATGCCACTTCAACCCATGTATCAAACCGGCTATGAGTACTCGCCTTCAGTTAAAGAAAAAATAATAAAAACCTTATAAAGGTTCTTCGTGTCCTTGATTGCATTCCAACCCAGGTCTTTCTATCCAAAGACTATTATCGATACCGACTGATTTTACGAATGTTTTATCAGACACAAATGAAAATAAATATAGGCACCATAAAATAAATAAATAACAATAATGGACCAGTTTATGAAGTAAAGAAATTAATGCCAAGTAGGGGCCAAGGATTAATACGCTAAAAAATAAGAGATAAGTGAAAGGGCCATATTTTGCGATCTAATAATAAAGAGGATACTGTGAGGAAAAGTGAGTTAACAAATGTAACAAGAGGAGGATCAAGAACCAAGAAAACAGATATAATAGATAATTCAAAGACAGAAATTTAAAATCGCACAAAGAACGACATGAGAAAGCCACCCGAAGAGAAAAATGATGAACACTTACTAGTATTCTGAATGATACAACAAAAAAACGTTGATAATAAAAAGTACACATTCTGAATAGCATTTGCCCTCAATTGCCTATTATGGTGTCTTCTCTGATAAAATTTCAATAATTTACTAATCATATTTACCAACTGCTCACCACCTCACAAAAATGACATAAAAAGTCATGCTTGTTTATATGTGCACAAGTGCATTCTTTTCTTTAATATATTTAAATATATAAATATCATTGAAAAATAATAAACTAATCATAAGTGCTAAAATATGTAATAAGTTCAAGTAAAAAGCATTTTAGTCAAGATAAAATACTTTCTACATTTATATCTCCTCCTGAGAGTTTTATTTAATAAGGTTAAAACACCTTATGGTAACATGTTCTGGTAAAATACTTATAAGCTCTGAATTACTAAATCTTGGTAATTCTAGCCTGGCTCCCACTGATGAGACCTCAATAAAGGTCGAAACCGGTCTGGATAGTAGGCCCTTGCCTTTAATGCATAGCATCATACATCTCCTCAAGGAGATGGGCTTTACATTAAGGGTAAATATTAAGAATAGTGATCAGAACTTATTCCTCCTTTACCACGAGTTGCCTAGACTTGTACTACTTTACGGGTCACTCAGACTTGCATTACGTGCAGGCGCAAACTTGACTTGTTTGTCTGTTTGCTTACTTGGGAAATGGAGTAAAACCATACTTTAAAATGTATCATAAATCATTTTGATTTTAACATATACTTTCAATTAAATATATCCTGTATAAGTGCTGAGAAATACATTATTCCTAAATCTTGGGCAGCATTCCACAGTTATATATAAATAAATCTCAAACTACAGCCTAGCTTTAATTCTCATTTTTCGTTTTGTTAATATTCCCATCTGCGTTGCTTTGGGTCGAACAATTTGGAAAATTATTTTTGACAAAGCTTTCCTGATAATGCTCGGTTTCATAAATGAGGTTAATTCAGGTTAATTTGGAAGTCTTATTGGATTCACTTCTGACAGTGATTATGCTGCAGTATCAAATCAGTTTGGATAATTCGTGATTCTCCTGGCAATACAGTGTTTTCCTGGATTGCGAGTATTATTGGCACTAATACATGGTCCCTACTTTCAGTACTCGAACGAGATATAAAATTCAAACTAAGAAATCGCGTTTCTTTTGAACTTTAGTGAATGTGTGCACGGCAGGGCGTGGAAGAGAGAGAGAGAGAGAGAGTAAAAATATTACTGATTTGTTGTTCTCTTGATCAGAATCTTAAGTTAAGGACGATATTGATGATCATTACCAAAATGGTAAATCGCATTAAAATGATATTAATTAGTTTATGACATCTTTCATAATGCCGGCCTGGTTGACCAAGTGATAACGGATCCGCTCTCTGACCAACAGGCTGTGGTTGGAATCCCTCCATGTTTGTGATCGTTTTTTACCCACATATTATACAAACAAATGCACACTCTCCTAAGATGAAGTGGATCATCATGGGTGAAGTAGACCCAACCCTCCAGCATTTGAGAGAGGCCTTTGCTTATCATTAGGTTTTAGAGGTTGATTATCACCAATTTTTATAATAACTAAGAAGATACGACTTCAAGTGAAGCTTACTTAGTTATCAACTACAATGCATTTCAAAGTTCAGCTTTGAATCCTATCAAAAGGATGAAAGGAAGTAAAGCACAAATTTTAATAACGAATGTGCCTAAACACTGCACTGTTATTTTTGAATTGCGGCCGAAGCAACAAAGGTCAATGTATTATGTAAATTATGTAATTTGTAAATTACGTATGTTCTTCTGGCGGTTTGAATATTTTGCTGAGTGAAATACAAGAGTGTCCCAGAAAAAAACCCCTGCCATCTTATATGAGACCAACTAATTCACTTTCGAATGACAAAAAAAAAAAAAAAACACGTATAAATGTTCTTCGGGTCGTAGAGGAAATGTGAACCATTCAAAACTAAACTCATCCAGAACTAACTAAAGAGCATGTTTAAACAGAGCCGAGAAGATGGAAATAATGGTTTAATATGTACAGAATATCGCTTGAAACTCCTAAAATGTACTAATAAGAGGCAATAAATTTCAACTTCGGATCATGTCTTTTAAGTAATAACAATAGCATAATAAATAAATACATACACTTGCATATATAAGTTTATTATGCTACGGATGTGCCTAAACACTGTTGTTTTTGAATTGCTTTGTAGTATATACAAGGACAACATCGTGGAAAAGATGACGAAAACTCCGCAGAATTCTAGTAACAATGTTATTTTCAAAATAGGCTTATTTATGACTTCGATATCACATACACACACACGCGCGCGCACGCACACACATGCACCCCTTCCCACACACACACAGGGTTATTCTAAATGAAGGAAATTTGTTTGTGAAATTTTTATTTCCACCGATACAACCATGTTATACAGTGTATATCACCTGACACGAAAACTATGAGAGTTTACTTTCCCCTATACTCTAGTAGCAGACTCTTGCTACTACCTTGAGAAAAAAGATACTTCAGTCGCTTGCTCAAAGAGTTAACATAAATGGCATGACAGCAGGAGAAAGTGTTTGTGTTATCGAATTTGCAAAAAGTGTAATTTCGTAATTACGATTCAACGCAAATTATGCACCCTGTTTAAGAAAGAACCTCATCATAAGCAGATTTACTCATAGTACAAAAAATTTCAAGACGAGGGATGCATTTGTAAGGGCAAAGTTCGGGTCTTTCCACGTGTTTCCGAAGTTGAAAGAATTCGACAAACATTCGTGCACAGTCCAAGAAAATCCACAAGCTGCGCAAGCAAGGAATTAGAAATTCCTCAACAACGGCATGGCGTGTTCTCGGAAAACGATTGCGTATGAAAGGCAACAAGTTGCAGTTAATGCAGGTATTACACCCTGAGGACAAAGAAAAAGTTAGACTTTTGCATAAAAATAATGGATGGCATGCCTTCACAGCACTACTCATTTTTTCTGATGAATCAACTTTTCGCTTAAGTGGTGAAGTGAATTGTCATGATGCGAGAATGTGAGGGGGGGGGGGGAAGGGACAGAACAGCGACGTGCAAACATTGAACATGAAAGAAACTCACCAAAAGTGAACGTGTTTTGTACCATTTCTTGCAGGAAAATTTATGGGGGCCTGTTTTCTTTCCCGAAGCAACATTGGAATGACATTCATCGATATGTTACAAATCCGGCTGTTCCCTCAACTCGAAGACGACTTTGCTGACTTATTTTCATGCAAAACGGGGGATGCCGCCTCATTTTCATCGTAATGTCGGTAAGTAATTATCTCAACGTAACTCTTCTTAACCGCTGGATGGGTCGAAGTGTGACACGGATGATCTGCGTGCAATTGGCCACAAAGCCACCTGATCCCTTGCGATTTTTATCTTTGGGGATTCGTTAAAGAATACCGTTCACGTGCCATCCCTACTCAACACAATGCAAGAACTTCGACATCGAATTGTAGCAGTGAATTCAATAACTGTCGACCAGTTACAAAAGGTTTGGCAAGAAATTGGCTATCGCGTTAATGTGTATCGTATTACACATTAACGCGATTAACGGAGGTACATACATAAAGTGCTTGAATATTTGACAATTTTCCACATTAACGAAGTAAAATGACGTCACTTTTTTCTTAACAACATTAAGCTCAACGGGCTGTCGCGGTCAAATAAACTGGGCTCACAGAAACTTAATTAATGGCACGAGGTTAATGCTGTTTACATTTTGAGGGACGAAATTTCCCAGGAAAAACCATACCATCTCCGTGTAAGATCGACTAACTGACTTTCAGATGAAAGAGCCTTCTACAAGTTCTTTGACTTCATGATGATAGTCTAAACAATAGTCCTTCCACCTGAGCTATGTAAACTCTTGAAATAAAAATATAAAGCCAAATAATAAAAAATATTTTTTTAAATTGTAATGTATTGTTTCAAGTTTTTTTCAACATTTTTATGTAAAAATCATCATACGTAAATATCATTATATCGGGCATCGACACCA
Organism: Typopeltis vanoorti; assembly: GCF_054136105.1. Taxonomy (NCBI): domain Eukaryota; kingdom Metazoa; phylum Arthropoda; class Arachnida; order Uropygi; family Thelyphonidae; genus Typopeltis; species Typopeltis vanoorti. The sequence continues at coordinate 23,912,706 of NC_143559.1, read as the reverse complement.
TTGCACTTCCTCACACCTTTGTACTTCCCCTTCACCAAATAACTCCCGCACAATGAACGTTTCTAAGTTAAGAATTTCACATTAATGCTATTTACATTCCGAACAGCGTTAATATAAAAGTGTATAAATTGTTGTATACTTCATTTCAGGATAACAATAGACCAGTTCAAGCAACTGATGGAATTAGATGGCTCCGCAGATTTACGAAGAAAACATCTGATTGCTTTACAGAAAACAGTTAGGGATCGTCTGCATTTGATGCAAGTGAGTATATCGGCAATGCTTTAGCTAGAGATCGTTAATTTATTATTATTATTATTATTATTTTGACATAGGAAATCTACAAAAATTCGACATGGAATCTTAGATATTATAACAATATAAGTAAAACAACAAATTGTACCTTTTTATCTACAAATTTTAAAATATAAACATTTATTATCGTTCGAAGAAACTATTTTCAAGTCGGATTGTTGTTCTTTTCGAATTACGAAAGAAGCAACTGCAACTATTGTGAAGCCAGTATACATCTCTGTTAGTTCTTGTTTTTTTTTTTTGTTGGCATGCTAGATAAAATAAATTAGCTTTTCATTGAGAAAAAAACTCTCCTACTTCCGTATGGGACTAGGAACCTCACGTTAAGTTGAAAGCATTTTTTAATCAAGACTCTTCCAATTCGAGGACGGGATTATAACCTAACAATCAAAGAATACTTTCACAGCATCATGCAGTGGCGTACTGCGGGAACCGAGTTGAACGGATAAAAATATATTTAATGGAAACTCAATAAAATTCATTAGGTGATTATAAAAATTTATTTAAAGAATAAAATTCAGTTTTCGTATCTTTTTACAAAGCTCTTGAATTAATTCAGTTGTGGTATACAGTAATCTCTCTGTGTACAGCAAAGCCAGTCCGTGTGTCATGGTAGGTTTTAATAAGTTATAGATGTTAGGATATATCATTTTGTCACACTTCGAAACTGCATCAATAGCGTTTTGCTTGCAGCTATTGCAAACTGTTTTTCAAATTTTTTATCCCACAACTTTAGCTCGGGCAAATGAAGTAGCGCTCGGTCAGCCCGAGCACTACTTCGTTCGCCTTGCGTTCACAGCGACCATGATTCCCGAGAGCTATTCCTACCTTATGTGACCACTAATTCATAAGTAGTATAGAAATAGAAGACACGACACAACATAAATAAATAAAAAAATGAATTTTAATTAAGAAAAGATTTTTTGGAAATTTTTCTAGTGATTTTTTTCCCTTTTACTTTGGGGGGGGGGTGTCCGGGCCCCTTGGCTCCCAATCTGGGTGCGCAACTGGCAATATGATATTTTCACGCCTGGATGAAAGAAGCCACAGCTTTCTGTTCGACGTGGATAGATTTGATTGCCCCATTGCAGTTCCTCTGTTTACAGGACGGAACATTACCGCGCATAGTGTGCCAGATAGTAGTGCTCTCCCATTAGGATCGTTGGTGTTGTATCCCTTGTTATGCTTCACCTGATCCTCGGTATATTAAATTGACCTTTAAGGTCACTGAAAGCAAAAATATGAACCAATCAATTGTACTAATTTTAAGCTGGGTTCACACGATGCAAGTAAGTAACGAGACGGGAAGAAAGGCGGCTTACTTATTACTAATTAGGGGAAAGAACTGTTAATTTTTGTTAATTACAGTTTAGCCTCGCCTGCCAAAGGGAACAAGAGACCCGAAATGACCTCACCTGCTCCCTTTGGGGGGACAAACAACGACGTTAATGAATTTATTTATTTATTTTACACACACACACACACACACACACACACACACACACACACACACACACACACACACACACACACACACACACACACACACACATTGAGCCAAAACATTATGCTCACTGGCCTCTTTGGCCAAAAACTGTTTGCTAATGGCGTAATCTTAGTATGGAGATTGTTCTCATGGACATCTTGGGATCCTTTCATCCCCACTAAACACCTTCACAGCTAATTCTTATTTGGGGATTCTTTCGGACTACTACTGCCCAACATGGTGGTGAAAATGTAGCCCAATGGTGTGGGCTCATCTATCAAGAAAACGCCCCGTATCAGAAAGCTCGCATTGTGCAAACATGTACAAGCAGCGAAGAACATATCCAAGCATTCCTGTGCTCACCAAGCAGCCTAATTCTTATGATTTGAATCCCAATGAATCTCTATGCCAGGAGTGTCAAACTCAAATTGGACTGCGAGCCATTTGCTATAAAACTGTATCTCAAGTGGGTCGCAAAAATTTTTTGACTAAAAAAACTTGCACTAATCAGAATCGAAGGGAAGTGAAAAAATGAGTATAAATAAATTGGAAAATGAATAACAAAATTTTTATTTATTCTAAGCATTACAAGACAAAATAATATTATAATGATTATCACAACTCAAAAAAAAATAATATAAAGAATATTTTTATTATATTAATATTTACAACAGATAGCATTTAATCCAAATTAAAACGAAATTAAATTTTATTTAAATAAATCAAATATTTATATATTTATACATTCTAAAAAATGTATAAACTCTCATTAATAACCATCACAAAAATTTACAGAGCGTCCTGTTAGTTTGAAATTTTTTGTGTTTGCGTTGAAATAAAATACTTATATATATATATATATATATATATATATATATATATATATATATATATTTTTTTTTTTTTTTTTTTTTTTTTGGCGGGGGGGGACCTATATTTTGAATTTTTAAAGGAATTTTTAAATGTTCCTGAAAAAATATTTTGGGGAAAAATTATAATAATTTCGGGTTAAAAAAAAAAATATATATATATATATACTTGCATAATATAATTATAATAATTTAATTTCAGTATTTTATTTTTTTCCCGACACTTGACAACGTTTATTATTAACCAGTCTGTCAAAATTTGGACTGAAAGATTGTGAGCATACGACCTTCATTATGGCAAAAAGGTTGACGTCGGTTAATCTTGATCTGTGGGCTGTTTTGTTACCTTTCATACATGAGAATAATTGTTCACATAAATAAGTGCTTCCAAAATAATATAGAATATTTGCTACAAACTTTTTTTATTTACGGATATTATTTTTGAGCTAAATAACTGTATATTTTTGGTACACCAACTTCTTGGTATTTCGCTTTTAGAATGGAATCATTTTGTAAATCAATAAGTTCTATTTGAATAAAAATAGGAAATTTTTCGAAATTAAACGAAAAAGAATCCGTAAAAAGCGAAAAAACTTCTTCTTGCTCCTTGAAATCTTTAAATAGCCTATCAAATTCTTCTTTTATCTTTTCTAGTTTGGGACAATATTGAGAAAAGTTCAACTGTTCACACATAGGAAAGTAACTTAGAATATTCTCTTTTAAATGATTTTGAAACAAAACTAACTTACATCTAAAACTTGCCAGTGCATCATACATGTGTGTTATTATCTGATCTTCCCCCCTGAGGTTTGACATTTAAATCATTCACATGTCCTGTAATATCAACTAAGAATGCCAGATCGTGTACCCATGTTTGATCATTAAGAAATGCAACATCATGATTTTTCATTTCTAGGAACAATTTGATCTTCTCTAAAAGTAAAAAAAGCTTTTTAGAACCTTATGACAAGATAACCAACGAATCTCTGTGTAATAAGGGTATCCCTTCAAATTCACTCTCCAAGTCTTTTAGAAATTGTGCAAACTGGCGGTGATTGAGGCCTCTGGATCGGATAAAGTTCACGGTATTTGTCACAGGCTTAAGTACGCTGCTCATTTCCAACATTTTGGAGCACAGGACCTGCTGATGAACAATGCAGCAGAAAGAGTGCAGTTTTGGAATGTCTGGATACATTTCCTTTAACTTTGCTGTAACTCTTGACACAAAACCTTTATTTTTGCCTGTCATTGCTGGAGCACCATCGGTTGTCACTGCTACGAGCCTGTTCATAGGAAGTTGATATTTTTCAAAAATGCCCCACACGGCGTCAAAAATGTTCCCCTGTAGTGGTTCCATGAATGGGAATCATTTCCAAGAACTCTTCAGTAATATTCATATTGTCGTCGCAAGCCAGAAGAAACAAAGCAACTTGAGCCACGTCGTGAATATCGAAACTTTCGTCAAGTGCAATTAAAAAGCACTGTACGTCTGCGGATATTTCTTGCAACTGGTTACGCAGATTATCTGCCATTTCGGTTATTATTTCGATCACAGTATGTTTGGACAAAGAAATATCGCGAAATACTTGCACATTTTTGGGACATACGTTTTCGGCTGCTTTTATCATACATTCCTTAACCAAGGAACCGTCACTAAAAGGTTTGGAATGTTTCGCCAATAAATAGCTGATTTCATAACTGGCTCTCACTGCTGATTCATTATCTTTCATACTTTTTGAAAATACTTGTTATTGACTTTGAAGTGAATTCTTCACACTTCTTAATTTTTCTTCTCTCAGTTTACCCTCAGAGCATGAATATTGTTCTTTGTGAATTTTATCGTAGTGCCTTTTTATGTTATATTCTTTGGCGACACTAATTGTTTCGTTACAAATAATGCACACAATTTTGTATTTTGTTTCAGTGCAGAAGTAATTTAATTCCCATTTTTCTTGAAAATTTCTCCTCTCATTATCAATTTTTCTTTTTCTTGTTGGGTTGGAAAGCGACATTGCCTCGGTGAATAAATATAGTTATTAATATTATTAACAATTTTTATAAAAATGTTTGAATAAAACCGCACAAAACTGTAGACCAGTGCACGATACTATTGCAAATAAAAATAAAAAATAATAATAAAAGGGATTCTCTCACTGCTAGATTGTCGTTGAATCGTGTTCGGCGTACTGACTTCAAAGATCACTGATTGACTGTAGCAGGCAATTATAAACTCATAGCTGAATTCCCATGAGTGCATAGGCTGCGTGTCACGTGAATAGCTGGCAGCCAATAGAATTCAACTTTTTCAGTACGCTACCAGGAGTGCTGTAAATTAACAATGAAAGCATAAATATAGTTTACGACTGATTAGAATCGGATCTAACATTGAAATTGCGACATAAATTTTTATTATTACAATTATATTATAGCAGATTGTTGCATCCATATTGTAACTATATAGTTGACGATTGATTAGGATCGGATCTAACACTGAAATTGTGATATATAAATTTTTATTACTGCAATCATATTATAGCAGATCGTTGCATCCATATTGTAACTATAAATGTCGTATGAAAACGAATAAATCGATACCGTATTTACTCGAATATAACTCGCACTTTTTTCCCCCAAAATTAAAGCAAAAAATCATGGTGCGAGATATATGCGGAAAACTTTTTTTCCGCATATATTTCAGAAAAACTTTTAGAAATTAAAGTTTTCAAAAAAAAACTGAAAATGGGGATGACTTAGAATCTCCTCTTCGTTATAGCTACTTCCGGCCTTCAGAGCGGTTTCCTTGTGTGCATTGTCAAAGTCATCTATCCAAATAGCATCATCTTCTTTCCCATTATTCCAAGTAAAAATTACAATTTACAAGATTTTAGATACGTAATGAACACCCTTCACGAATGTCTGAGAAGTGAAAGCAGAACGTGAAATAGGCAGCAATGGTAAGTCAATAGAGATAGAACAACTATGAAGATGTGGATATGATTGGTGCGGTATTAACAAAAAGATCGCGTTACCAAAACACAAAGTCAAGCCGACATTTTTGAGCTGAAACGCTAATTCTCTTCATCCAATTTCCATAATATCTGAAACTGCCATAAACAACATTTACTCTATATGTCTTAGTTTAACACGTTTCCGAATTTTATTGCAGCTTTGTTTTTGAGTTAGTGTGCACACTCAGACACATCTAACTAAAAACAATAGATTTTTGTTAGATACTGTGTTTGCCGGTGAAACATGGTTTTGCTTAAGTCTAAACAGCATGGTTAATGTGAGAGGAGAAATGTGATTCATTAGTTAGTGCCGTTTTTATACCAGTTGTCTCTAATTGCAGTTGGGGAAGGCATGTTGTTTACCGCGGGGAGCGAGTTATTGTTCTGACGTGAAAGTGGTTAAACTTCACTTTCGTGTACATCCAAAACTTTTTAATTTCTTTTTTTTCATAAAGTAAAATCAGGGTACAGGGGTGTGAGTCATATGCGAGGGCGAGTTATATTCGAGTAAATACGATATTTCTGTGTTATTATAAAAAGCAATCATCCTTTTTTTAAATCTTTCCTTGAGGCGTCGGGCGCAAGCGGCCCGCCAGTTTGACGCCCCTGCTGCTCTATGCGATCATATGGAAATCATCATTTGCCGGTGCTGCTTGTATATATATATATATATATATATATATATATATATATATATATATATATATATATATATATATATATATATATATATATATATATATATATATATATATATATATATATGCGTGTAAAAAACAAAGTAGTTTGAATGACTATAATACCGAGAATAAAAAGAAATAAAGTTTAATACTGAGATACTGCTAGTTTCGTTGAAAAAAGCCAACTTCCTCAGGTATCAAAGCAAACAATTATATAAAAAATAACAGAGACATTATAAAATTATATCAACAAATCTAGTATAAAAGACTGTAGTACGGTTTAAACAGGAATGCGTGCTGGAGTTCCAATTGAAGTTGACTGCGTGCGTGAGTTATCACGAGAGCGCCAATACTGGACAGTGGCAATGTGTGCGTCAGACAGATTGTAGCTAAGGCTGTTGTTTATGTGGGATGAAGCGAGTGATATTTCTTGAGATTCGAGTATCTTTTTTTTGAGTTCATCATAACACGTATGTATGTTGGAAGTTTGAGGCCAGTCTATGAGGTGTTGGTGGCTTTCATCCGAGTTTATAGAACGTGCCTCGAGAGAGCGCTGGCTCTGGTCCTGTTGTAGGACATTTACATATGATCTTGTAGTTTCCTGAATACTGAAGAGGTAGATGGTTCACTTTAGGTGTACTTAGTATGGAGCGAAGTTTTGGAAACGTAGTGAAACAAGTTCTAATGTTGAAATTGTTGAGAATTTTAGCCAGTTTTGGTGAGAGAGAGAGAGCTGATGTATGGCAAAGATATAAATGCTCTTGGGGAAGAAGAATCTTCAATAGTAGCTGAACGACGGTGAGAGATAAATTTTTCAATCTTCTCGAGAAAGAAACCATTGTTGACAAAAGTCCTTTTTAGTAAATTAAGTTCATTTTTAATCTCTGTTTCATCTGTTAATAAAGATCTGGATCGATGTGCCAGGGTTGAAATAATACCAAATTTCTGCGGAGGGTAGTGATGGGAAGAAGCATGAAGGTATCTATCTGTGTATGTGGGATTTCTAAAGATGTCGCGCGGTTAGCCTAGTGGCTATGCGCTTCGCAACCATATGGAAGGAGTGTCCTAGGTTCTATTCCCGTCGACGATGTGAGGAGCTTAAAGATCTTCCTCAGCCATAGCCAAATTATCCGGTCTTGGGCGTGGACAGCAGGGTGTTTTCCGCCCTGCTGTCCACGGTTTCTCCGGCGTTTTTCATCCCGCAAGCAGGCAAACCAGGCGCCCGTGAACACACATGCTACTGTCATAGGATATCGTACGGCAAGGAAAGCAACGGAAAACCATCTTGCTCATAATCATTTCCCTAAATGGTGGCCTATATAGCTACCCCCAAACAGCCCTAAGGCTAAATACTATCAATCAATCTATATATATATATAAGATATAAAAAATCCTTAGCTCATGCTAATGTGCGGTTTATAACCTATTCGTGGAGGGGAGTCACATAGAAGAAAAAAAAATTATATAAAACTCTAAATATTCAGATGATCTCTATCGCAAGATCTTGATCATCCTACGTAGTTACATAATAAAAAAGAAGATGAATACAAAACTATTAGAGAAAGTAATAAAAAATTACCCCAACTTCAACTTCTGTCAGATATTGCAGCGAGAGCGGAAGTTTTAAATATATCCGAGAAGAGGGGGGCAGAGAATATCACCGAAATGTTATACTTTTCTGGAATTTTCAGGAATTTACTTGAGTGTTACCGTAAAACGGGACATTTAATACTACACTCGTCACTATACTACCACCATGCAATTGGAGACCTACCGGTCAGACTAGTTTGCAATAGGCAAAGTCTTTCATACTTTTTTTCAATGTGTATGATAAATTATTTTCCGCGTTTTCACCTTTCAGCTAAAATTGGATTATTTATTTCCCCCCCGCATTTCACTAAAAACACAGGTTCTGTGCTGTTATATTGAGGGGTCCTCAAGGAGCGGACCACGGTCTAAAGGAAATTAATATTTCTTTTACGAAGATGATTCATAACCTTTCTTTCGTTCTAGAAATAAACAAAACAATACCTTTCAACTCTGGTTAAAACAGTTTTTTTCGTAAACTAGAGTAATTTCATGACAAACTTTATTGGATGTAAGAGCCGGATAACAAGCAAAGTGATCAGCCGCTGTTGAAATGTAACTGAGGGTGTTATCAATATCCAAACCTGAGGAGAACCGGAGGGGGGGGGGCTACAGTCGAATAAAACTGACTTCAAACTTCACAAAAATATAGAAAATACAACATACGAGTCATTAAAACTTTTATTAAAATATGTCAAAATTGTGTTTTGAAAACATTTTTAACAAACTACGCAGAATCAGATGTATACAATACTAAAAAAAAATAAAAAATCTTGGATAGTCTTGGGCAGTGTGGGAAACTATTTGCCGTTGACCAAACAGTTACGGAACACAGAATTAGAGCTACTAGAATGTTTTATGTATATATCTAGTTTGTCATGCAATCTTTTGTTCTAATGCAAGTGAGAGAGAGAGAGAGAGAGAGAGAGAGAGAGAGAGAGAGAGAGAGAGAGAGAGAGAGATTTGTCGATAAACGTTTAAAATTTTATTTTATTATGATAAACGCTGAAATACTGTCAATCATGAATGTCTTTGTCATACCAGAGAATGTGTGTTTTCCATAAAGGAAAGGGGTGTTTCTGAGAAGATAAAAAAATCATCTCCAGGTCACCATTATAATTAGTACAATAACTGGTACGAGGAAAGTTAACTTCCCACTTACTCCATTTCAAGGATGCATTTTACCAATTCAAGAATTTTCTGTACTGGAATATACATGCTAAGGAAGTACTTATTTAGTATCCATACAGACTAAATATTGGATATGTACAACAAATAAGATATGAATCAGTAAAGCAAATATGTGACATATTTGGCATATTTTCAAATTTTGTGATTGGCACGATAGAAAGCTATATCTCTCTCATTTCGATGGTTCAGTCTAAGAGCCTAGAACGTTATCTTTGAGCGCCAATAAAATTTCTGATCCTTCAATCGACTGAAATTCATATTTCTACATCCAAAAATAATGCATCCGTTGTACTGTCGAAAGGAAGGCTGGTGAACATTATTTCTGTGGTGGGGACAAACAAATGCTTGCTTTTCATCCTCTAAGTATGACACTAAGCTATATGTAAATTACTGATTTGCTAGGAATTTCTTGAAATACTTAGCTGTAATGAGTCAGTATAGTCAACAAGATCATTAATGTTTCCCATCTACTCAAAAGAAATGGGAAAGGTGTCGTATGCACATAAAAGATCATGAATTTAACCTCTCGTGTACATATAATGTATACGTTTTAAAATTACTCAATAATGTTCGTGTTCATACTGATTATAATTCATATTCCTTAGAATCCCCAAAACTGTGATACGTTTCCGACGTTTGTCTGCAAACTCAAAAATCCACATGGTTTTGCATCCGGTATACACGATCTTCTTTTCTGTATCGCCACGGCTTACAAAGAAGGAAGGAGGTTAATTTTGGACACTACTGAATGGCATTTCAAGTATGGAAAGTGGGAAAACGTGTTTCAGCCACTGAGTGAGAAATGTAAAGATAGTCAGAATGAGTCAAATCCAGGACCATACGGTAAGCTAAAACGCATACATTTTGGTAATTAGTGAAATGAACAATATACAAATATTGAGTTAATGTCGCTAGTTGTTAGAATGGGCATGATTAACGTTACTGTAGATATTTATTCCTATTTTAATTACCGAATAGTTTAAATCCTAGATAAATTTCTCCACTCAACTATATGATGAGCCCTTCATCATACAGTTGAATGGAGAAATTCAGCATGGCACTGAAGACAGGTCAGAAAACACATGAAGTAGAAAGACATCATACACTGGCCATCCTTTTTTTAGTCTTTGGCGTAATTTAAAACACCGAAACAGTTAACTACAGTGTAAGAGTACAAACTCACAATGCACATTGAAAGTGTGCTTCTCAAAATGCGTTGCGCCTTTATTAAGCTTCGTTTTGCACGTCCTTCTGCATATTTATGATAACTATGCTTTGGAAAATGTTATTGAAATTTGGAACTTGGAAAGTTGACAAAAATTTGTGAGAAGCACTAATGATCAAACCGTTTCGAAATAATGCAAAGTAAAAACTCCACTGTGACTGGAACGGAATTTGGTATTTGGAATCTGGTGAAAAATTTCGCGGCATTTTTATTTTACTTTAAATCTGACCCTTTCAGAGTTTTCGAATTTGTTGAGAAATAATATATTTCATTTCGCATCGTTAAATTCTTATAACTGCATTAAAAAGGCATGGAACGCACATCTGTTATAATTGTTTTAGATCATTTCCATAATTGTTTGGTTTTCTGTTACAGTTATTAATTAATGAAAGACTATAATATGGTACCACAACTATACGATGTTCAGCTAAATATGAACCAAATTATGACGATTAAAAGTATACTTTACTAAAGATGGACGCGAGTGTTGTTTTATTAGATTTCAATATGCAGTATAGCTGAAATATTATTTCTCAGGTATCTCCATGGAATCAGATTCATTTTGGAACCCAATTTAGCCATTCTTCCCACAATACCTAACATCCTTCTCCTTGAACTTATTAACCGATCAAGCACTCGCAACACCAAACTACCCATGCGAACTAGTTTCACCCATTCATCAACCTCCAAGCAAAAATCTGATCCCAACCTTCCAAATTACACTCTTACACAATTTCTAGCGGGTGGCCTGCTTATTTTCCCACTTTCTTCCAAGTACTATATCATTTTTTCCACGCACTTTTTAGGTGTGTGAATCCCATAAAATCTCTTTAATAACCTACATGATTCAATCATGTCCGCCTTGTATTTACCTATCATATAATTTTTAAAGCCCACAGACTTCAATCTATTCTCATATGGAGCACTCCAATCTGCACAATCTTGTCACTCGCCTCTTCATCCCCACGAAATCCAATCGACTAAATCCAGCGTGGCCTTATAAAAGTATTAAAAAAGGGGAGTAATATCCTCTTTATCTTTGCTTTTCAGTGTGTGCGTGTGTTCCTCTACAACCACATACTCTGATTTGCTATGATGATCACTATGTAATCTGTTCTCTAAACTTCAATTCCTTGCCATAAAACCAAATCCCTGATCTTCATCAATTTCCTGCAGTTCCGTTCCATTAGTAAAGTATACAGCTTGTGTCAAATGGCATCACAAGATATATCACTATACTGATGGAACTGAACTGAAACGGCCATACATTAACCCTTTGCACATACTGCCCGTATATTTAAGTTATCATACCGATCTCTACTCATCTTCGTTGACTATGGCTCTTTACAGTTTTTAATCATTAGTAAACAACTCAGTACTTACTCTTAAATAATTTCCTATATCACTGATGTATAAACTAAACAGCACAGGACGAAGTATTGAGTCCTGTAGTACAACACTAGTCACCCACCTTCTCCTGAGCTCAACTCCTCTATAAGCCAATCTTTGGTATCTATCCACCGACCACCAACTTATCCAAATCACTAGATTCATTTTCATTCCCATTTGCTCTCATTTATGAAACATAGTTCCGTGTGGAATTCTGTCAAATGTCTTTGCAAAGTTCAGCAGCATCACTGAGTAGCCATTTTCTTTATCTTACTCAATTATCACTTTATTATAAAAAAAGTAAGCGAATTACTAAGAGGGAAACCAGACTTTTTACAAAACAGAATTACCCCTATTAAGTATCACATTTCTGTCCACAGTACCAAATTCCATCTTTTACCAACTTTTCCAATACCATAACCGACACTCCTGAGATACTAACTGGCCTATAATTTGCAACTTCTGTCTTGGAGCCTCCTTTATATAGTAAAACTATTTTCACTCTCTTTGCACTCTTTGGCACATTCCCAGAACTGATGTTGAAATTAAGCAGCTGATCAGAGGAAATGGCAATTCCCTTGCACATTTGTGTAATAACCCAGACTGATATACCGTCTAATCCCAAATCCTTGTTCAGATTAAAGTTCTGTAATATTGGAAGCACCTTCACTTCATCTGCCTCTATTCTTCCATCAGTCAGTCACATTGGACATCAGAATTTCTCCACCTCGATGGAACACACTTAATAATTACCTAATAACTAAACTATTTTGCTTGCTTCTGTCACCTTCCTACTACCAAACGGTCGATTTGTTTTCGCCTCATCAGCTAGCTTCCTCTCAAAATTAGCTTTGGCTTTCCTTATCGTACAGGTTACCTGTACTCTGGATTTATAGGCTTGCTGATCACCTTTTTCTTTATATTTCTCTACACAAGTTTTTTTCTTTTTATAATATTCGTCCATCTAACTAATACCCAGTTTATCTTCTTACTCTGGGTATACAGTCTGATACTACTTTCTTCAAATGCCCTCCTGATTATCTTCCATACACTGTTAACATCTCTTTCCTCCAAATTCTTATGACATGGCACTGCTCTAAGCAGACTCCTCAGTTTGTCATAATCACATATTTGTAATTTCACATATACCATTTCTTAACAGACATTTCTAAATGACTAGCAATATCCCAGGTCAAGACTACATGACTGGGTGCTCTAAGCAGAGGCAGTGCGGAAACATTGGTTACTATTAAATTTTCTAATGTTATAACCAGATCTATACTATTGAACTTCATGTCCCCTCCATTACATGTTGTCCGTTCATTACCTTCTGGGACCAGTATAAATTAATTTCGTTTCCTCCCTGTGACCATTCCTCTTTCCAGTCCATGTCACCAGAGCTGAAGTCCTCCATAATAATTACCATACCTGGACTCGTTGTGCTAAGGTATGCTACTTACATTCTTTCTAATGCCCCATGGCCTATAGCACTAACCAAGTATGTATTTCATCCTCCTTTCCTCCATCTCATACTGAATAGTTTCAAAGAAACTGCACTCCTCAGTCATTTTGATGTACTTCCACTCTTTATAGAATTCAATTCCTCTCTGTCCTCTGAAAGTACTATACCTCCTGCATTCCATCCCTATGACCATATCATCCTCTGTCAATTTAAAATTAAACGGACAACCTATAAGCATCATGAAGCAAGAAGGTTGGAACTATCCTTACAATCAGTGAAAACTTGGTCCACATGTACTAGACGGTATAGACCAATAAAGAAAATCTTATCCCATCAGAATGTTAACTCTTTATAAATTTCACCATTTCCTTGAAATGGTGTAGTACAAGGATGGCTCTGATTAACTATTTAGGATTTTCTTAGTACTTAGCTCAGCTACTGAAAAAGAGAAAAAAGCTAAATTAATATAACAGTGCAAAATATTTTTCCCCATGGATTTATTTTCTATCTGAGGATAATACGAATCAAGTGGCCAGCACGGTCCCTAGATATCAACCCCAAAGAACACGTTTGGGATGCAATAGAAAGATGCATTGCTGCTCGAAATTTCCCCCCAGAAAACAAAACAAAACCTTATTTTTGCTCTGAAGGAGGAGTTGGTCAGTTTGCCTCAAGAGCTCTTGAATCACATGGTGCTAAGTATGGTATGATGTTGTGAGAGCTGCATTGCAGTTCAAGGTGGACATATTCCATACTGAAATGTCTCCGTGCATAGTTTTCTGTAAGCACTGTACATTAAGTCCTTAACTACTTGACTACATCCTTAAGAAATTTGTACCTTTTGCCAAAATATTGCAATTTAATTTGTACGAAATTTATAACAGTTTTTTTTTGTAATAATATAATTTATTAGTATGCTAGCAATAAATTTATGTCTACATAAATTCTGGTCGAATATCATCTACTCCAGCTGCCTTTCCACATTTCAAGTATCGATATGTGTTTTTCTTTGCGTTTCTCTTGAAAACCTTTAGAAGGATTCTGTCACTGGGTGGTTCGTTTTGTTCCTAGAAAATACAGAATCCCCTAATTCCTCATATTTAACTGTTTCAGCATGTTCAATGATGGTCTTATTCTCCTTCTGTTTTCTTTCCGGGCCAAGAAGTTGCCATTATACACATATATACCGCTTTGAGCTTTTTTTATAGATAGAAATGCACTGCCGGTGTGCTGAGCCTTTCTCTCGGTATCCAACTTCAATATCTATACTCGAGAAAACTGGGAATAGAAATACGTCAAGATGAAGAATTACTGGAATTTATGATAGAAAGAAATTCAAAACATCTACCTCATCATCATTAGCTGTAAGCGTCTGGATGTTCGACAAATGTTCATTTTCCATTGATCTCTTCTGTTCTGCTTTGATTCTTTGTATCTTAATGAGAGTAAAGGAATTCGTTGCCGGTTTGCTGGTCCTGTCTTGGCATCAACCCCCCCCCCCCTCACTTTCTCCCTCTGTTTCCTGAAGTTCAGTTCCATCAGTAAAGTATTGCAGCTTGTGTCAAATGGCATTACAAGATGTATCACTTTACTGATGGAACTGAACTGATCGACACATTAAATTGCCAGCCATTAATCTTTGCCCATACTGCCAGCATGGCAGTATGGGCGAAGGTTAATGGCTGCCAGTTTAATGGTTAATGGGGTCTATCCCAACAGGATACCGCACTGTTTGTCTCTTGTGAGAGTATGTAAAACATTTACTAACCGTTAACTAATCACACGGTCAGTTTAATGTTCCAGGCGACACCTCAGCTGGATTAGATGTAGTCATTCTATAGTTTGCCTTTCCTTTTCACTTAAGTTTTAGATTAATTATGCTGCACAGGCGGGTTGTATACCCCATACCAATCAAAAGCTTTTACTAGATCAGTAAAATAAGACAAAGGATATTATTACAAAGATACTTCCTTTTACAATGGATTCCATAAAAGCCCCAAAAGAATCCCCGTTGTGAAAGGATGTCTCTTTGTAATTTTTCCCGACGGAACCTTTATTTTGAGGTTCCTTTTGGAAAAAGGAGTTCCCGTGAGAGTTCCGAAGGAACCTCCTAACTTATTTTGAAGGTTCCTTTGGGGTATTTATGGGAATCCAAAACGGGCGTTCTCAAATCATCTGAGCTCTTGATGTTGAGTATGTCCGTTATCCTCGTGGTTCATTTCTGTCCTCTAGTAATTACCATCTCATGATGTCAGCTTGGTATATTCAAAAACCTGAATGTTCTCAGCATAAAAACTCTCAATGACCAGAGATGTATCCTAGGGGATCAGACCCTAGTCCATGTTTTTCATGATGCAAAGATAGACAAGGTAATCAAGAATGCGACTGACATGAGTTGGGTAAGCTGGACCTCTGGAAATGTGAAAATAACTGTCGGTTCATTGTCAGTGAATGTGAAATTATGCACTCTGATGTAATAATATATCCAAAAGTGTACAATAGCATAATCTTACCATTATATTGTTAGGATTATGCTAAAAGAACCTGACCACACTAGGGATCTTGGAGTTTTAGTAGATAGGAAGGTTGAAGTTCAGGGGACATATAGCAAAAAAAAATGCAAATACAGTTCAGAATATAATTACAATGCTGAAAAAAACTGATATGCAAGGATTAGTCATTTGTCCGCTTTACAAGGCTTCAATACTACCCCCATCTGTGTCTAGATCTGGCTTTCTAGTTTCCAAGGTAGTGCTTCTGGGGTGAAGAGTGTAAAAAGGAGATTGCTAAAGATGATATTCAGGACTGTGAAATGTAGATTTTTGAGGAGATCTTGAGAATTTGTGGACTGCAGACTAGCAAACAAACAGGATAAAGATGAGTGATATGATAGAGATCTACAAACTTCTCCAAGGATCATATTGGATATCAACAATGGAAATTTTGATTTCATCGGTGGCAGGGAAAGGATGATTGGGCGTCTGCAGAAGTTCAGATGAATGCAGTCACGAAAGGGTTGTGTGTGGGGGGGTGAGAGAGATACACAGAGTAATTTTTTTTCTTATACTGTAGTTCACTTGCCTTTGAAGATGGTGAGTGCAGATAGTGTGAATGAATTCAAGGCGGTGTGAGTAATACGCGACCTGCCTCTGACTCCTTGGATGTCTCTTATCATCATCATAATAATAATAATTTATGAATACATAAATTATTACAAAAATACACACACACTTGAACACAGGTTTTTCTTGTGACTCCTGTAAACAGGCAGTACTACATATTGTTAATCACACGTTGCTGGTAGATTTCATTTTGAATTAGAGATATCGCTTATACTTTGACCATTCAATATACTCGAAAAGTAACTTTACAACAGAACTAGTCAGTCATACAGTAATATTACAAGCAGTGTAATTTTTAGGTTATGGGAGAAGTGTGTTGACATACCTTCCACATGACGTTGGACCTCAAGTCGCTCGTCTTCATCAACACCCAATGGCCTGGTGGTATGGACAGCTTCTTTACTATGCATTGCGTCCAAATGAACAGCTACAGAAGTCCTTGGAAAAGATAAAGAAACAAATTGGCTATAAAAGTCATATTGTTGGGTAAGTTTTGCAGTTTCTTAATTGCAAATATTATGTCATTTATATGAATCTCAACTCTAGTAGTTTCTCTTCTTTTTTAACCTTTTCCTGGAGAAGAAGAAGAAAAAAAAACAGACTGGAGTGAGATAACATGATTTTCTACTTATATTATATCCAATAACTTGATGTCAGATGACCTACGAAAAATATTCTTAGACAGCACTTGCTTTTAAGATACAAATTTCACTTTTTAAATGTACAACGTGGCTGGTGGATTTGCTGCCAATAATAAAATTATATATTTTATGCACTGTCAGAGATACAATCATGATCGTATTACTCACAGATGCAGAAACACACCATATTTCAATGGATTTCAGAAGAGATAATTAACCTTGTAGTATCTGAAGGAGTGCATAATTTATACCATGGTTAAGTATTATCATTATTGCTATGAATTCTTAGGGGGGAACAAATGGCCCAGTCATGGTACCGAAAGTCTGGGCATATCACAGTCAGTTTGGGAATATCACATAGTTGTTCTATTAAAATATATGGATTTTCACCTCCCACCAGTGTTGATGTCCTAATCTGACCAGAGGGGTGACCTCATCAGCAGCGGCACACCTAGGGAGGGGGAAAGAGGGCCCCCCAAAGAAAAAGGAAAAAACACTAACATTTTCCAAAAATCTTTTCCTAATTAAAATTCATTTTTTTATTTATGTTGTGCCGTGTCTTCTATTTCTCTATTACTTGTGAATTAGCGATCATTGCAGATGCTGAGTCATAGGTCGTATGCGATGCGTAGTGTGTATTCTCAAATCATCTCCTCAACTTTCCCCCCCCCCTCCGCCCCAAGAATAAATGCTGAGTGCACTACTGCTCATCAAAGAGGGCTGTATCATTACAAAATATGATGAAATAATCATCATCATCTGTCCACAATAACATTTCAAGTACAAACTGCAGTTCAGTTAGGTCATTCTCTTGTAACTTCTGCACCAACTGAATATTGTAAGCATTAAGTCATAATCTTTCATGTATGACATTATATTCAATAGGTCAAAGAATATGCAGTTTATGACAGACCTGATGAATGTATTTACAAGTTATGTTAATATTTCCATATGTGACAAAGAAGTGAACATGTATTAAATTGACTTTGCATTAAAGAAAAAATCAATAAAGATCTACTGGTCTGATGAGGATTCTGTGACAGAACTTGAAGATTCACTACTAGCAAATAAGGCATGTAAGGCATGAAGATTTTAATTCCACAGCTAGTAACAGCATTTGCAGAAACCAAATTGTGAGGAGAAAAAGATCATGCACTAAAATGCCATTCCTTCAGAGAGAAAAATATCGTATTAAAGAGAGGTGTCCACAAACAAAAGAAAATAGCTGCATTTTAAAGGTGGCTGAAAAGAAAAGGGAAAATGCCAATCAATAAAATAATGAGCCTGTAGAAGTAAAACAGAGAAATCACTAAGATGATGATTCCTCTTCACCCCCCCCCCAATGCACGAGAATGAGTAAAAGTAAAAGTCAACATGAAAACGTGCAATGACCAAGAATCCTCAAAGATGAGTGCCTTTGCTAAAGCAAGAGGGCTGCAAAATGCCCAAAAAGTACACAATCGGTGACCCCATAACTGCAGATGTCACAATAAAGTGAAAAAAGCACTTGCTGCCTAAGGAAGATGTTTTGAGGGAGAAGGAAAAAGAAGAAAAGAAGAGATTTCCAGTGCCATACTGATGATAATTACATTAAGAAAAAAGACTCAGATAAGCAATCAACACAGTGAAACAATACAGAAGTCACAACATTGCCCTACTGAAATAAACGGGGCTAGATATCCCGTTACAGATAGAAAAAAAAAGACAGAGAGAAAGTAGGAGATAAAGGGGGTAGAGAAGAGTAGAGTGGAAAAGAGAGAGAGAGAGAAGAAATAGGCTAAAGCTAATTGATTCATCTTTTTACTTCAAGATATCTGTTTTGCTTTCTTTACCAGAGATTTAGAGACAAGAACAGCCTCAGCAGAGACCTAGGTGCTGAGGGATCACAAGTATCAAGGTGATAATCCCTCTACAAGATGACCATCTTGAGTTGACCTGTGCTGCCTGGGGTTTTCTCCAAGTAACCGCTGAAAAAGATCTAACCAACAAGCCCTGAAACAAGAACTAAAAGTCATCAGCGACACATTCATAAATAATGACTATAACAAAAATACTATTAATAAAATATTCCATAAAACAACAACAAAAACGAATCTAGATTACAGTAAAACCATAGCCATCTTATACATTAAAGGGTTATCAGAAAAAATCGACAGAATCCTACAACAGTATAACCTCAATGCCACCTTTAAACCACCCACTAAACTTAAAACCATATTCAACTCCTCTAAGGATCCTCTCCTCCCATTAGCACATCCTGGAGTCTATTGCATCCGCTGCACCTGTAACTTACCGTACATTGGTGAAACAGGACGGACAATCCCTAAACAATCATTAGACACATTAAATATAACCATTATGATGAAGCTAGCTTCTCAGACCACAAGCACAACACCTTACACCAAATTAACTGGAAAAGCACCCGCTCTTTACACCACACAAAAACCTGGTATGAAAGGAAATTTAAGGAAGCCTACGAGATCCTGATAAACCACCCAAATATCAACAACAAAGATGGCATGAAAATTCCAAGGATCTGGATGGCACACATTCAACCTACCTAATATATAAGATCCAGCATAAGTCAGGACTAGTCAATCTTTAACTAGTATTAGAAACCATTCCATACCAACTGGCTGGAATGTACAGGTATAATCATGATGTTAATATATGTATATAGATAGATACTTGTTGTTGCACCCAATATATTTCTACAACCAACAGATAACACTAATAATAGGACTATAGCGTTGATGTATAATTTTTTTTTTTTTTTTCACCAGAGGTCAGACCAACAATTGTTGTAGCGGTTGGTCAGTATCTTTAACAAACCAGTTTGATTGTAGTGTAGCTTGTTTTCTGTGTATAATTGTATGCTCCAGAAGATGACCTTGACATAAAGGTCGAAACGTCGAATGTAGATTTTAGTTATATTAAACTAAAGTTTTTATTCAAACACGGTAGTTGTCTCCATAATTTTCAAAAATGCATTGTAGAGTAAGTGTCTTCCCTCGATGAACTCTTTGGACCCCTTAAAGGTGTCACATAATAATAATAACAACAATAATAATAATCATTATGATTATAAAATAAGTTTGATTAATACTGCCAATGTTTTTGCAAATTGTCATCGTCGGGAAACGAAATATAATAAGATATGATGTGCACACAGGAATGACACTAAGTAATGAAGATGAAGCATGTCAACTGAGAGTAGGTCTAAAGTCATACATTATGCCGTCTAGTGTGCTAAATTGGGCGTCCTTGGCTGTTGGACTGAATTACGGTGGATGTGAGCTTCCAAATTTGGAACCAAATTATGCAACCAATTTTGTTGAGGTTAGGGCAGTTTCTTAAGGCAGAAGTATATTCAAGGAGAAGTCTTTTATATTTACTTTAGCAAATATAAAAAAAAGGAAAACAGATTTGTTCATCTGGATTTTTTGGGGATCAAGAGGTGGTGGTGGAGAGGATTCAGAGAAGAGTGACCAAGCTGGTGACAGGTATGTGGAATGTTGCCTATGAGGATAGGTTGAAGGTGTGTGGAACACAGACTTTAGTTAACAGGTGGAGGAGAACATACCTGATAGAAATTTATGTTACTAAAGGGATTCTATAAGACTGAGACAAGAAAGGGGAGAAAACAGGTTACCTTTGGAATTTCTGTAAAAGTGTGGTTAATAAGGGTGCGAGCACTAGATTTTTTACTTGGAGAGTGGATTGCCAGAGAGAGACCAAGTTTAAGGATAGATCTGATAGGTATTGTGTAAATAATGGTTAAAATGGTCTCCTATAATGAGTTTTTGACTCCTCTATGGAGATACCTGTATAACGATAATAATAAGAATAATAACCAGTGGTGGCTCGTAAGAATTTGTAGTGGTTGGGCTGTAGCAATAAAAGTAAAAAAGAATCAATATGGATTGAAAAAATTATATCATTAATAACACTATTAACGACATAATTAAAAATAACAAATAAATATTTAACAACAGCGATAATAAAACAAGAACTTTCATTCTATACTGGAGGGGCTGCACCCCTGCAGCCCTTATGGACAAGCCACCACTGATAATACTCATATAAAGCCGTAGTTCTTTCTCTAGGTTTTGTATGATTTCTTCTCAGTGTTTACAACTTGAGGTTCTTATGTTTTTATTTTATTTATTTATTTTTGTATGTTAATCTGTGTAGTGAGAGAAACACCTGCAAATGAGACTTGAGTTTATAAAGAAAATGAGATGATAATGTCAATAGGATGATATACCATTAGTTACTGAAACCAAGGAACCTATCATGTGTTTACTTTCAACTGATCAGAACTTCAATAAAGGTCAAACCTGGTCTGAGTAGTGATCCTTTCCATGATGATTGACATTATACACATCTAAAAGGAAGTGTGTTGGCATAATGGGACACTGAGACAACTTATGGGAAGTCAACAACCTCTATATACAAGTAGTCTATTCATGAAGATCCTTCACATACAAACTTGCACATGCTTTGGTAAAGGATAAAACATAATATAATTTCTTGTCAAGTATAATAAATAGGTGGGTATAGATCTACAAGTACCAAATAATATAAATTTGATTAATCATAATTCTGATTAATTCCTTATCTAAAAAAAGAATTTTGATTGATTCATTTTTTCATATAATTAGATTTCAATTTCTCTGCCCAAGTTACATAAGGTCCCTGGAAGCATAGCCAGAATTACGTATACACCAAACAATCTGTAGCTTAAGGAATCACATCATTGCAAGGGCCTCTGATAAAGCTATTAAAGCTAAATTTAATCAGTAGAATATATGCCTCTTAAAAGTTATAGCTTAGGGTCACAGCAACCTTAAATCCAACTCTGCCTGGAAGATGTATGAGGAGGGTGTGAGGGAACAGCAGGTTCTCTGCACGGAGAATGGTTGGTGAGAGGAATGAATAGCATAAGACTGTGGTGAGTGTAGAAACTATGAGTGGGTTGAAGCATAGTTTGATGATCTTTCTGTGTGAAAATATAAACCTTCCTCAATGAGACTTTTAATTCATTGGAGGTCTGGTATTAATAATATACTTTTTTCTGCAAGAAGCCAAAGCTGGAAAAACAAAAACAAAAGTGTGAAGGACTTTATTTTCAGCTACAAATCATTATGTGATAAGAGAAACAGAAGAAATTAAAATGAAAACAAAATTCACATTTTTATGAAATCAGAGCAAAGTGAGAAGACGTTTCATTTGAAAATCAGAGAAGAGAAGGGAACTGGCAAAACAAAAAAGAAAATATAAATATTGAACATACTGAAAAGTAGCATAATAACATTACTATGAAAACATAAAAGGATAATCGATGTGGGTATGAAGCTTTGGGCTACCATCAGCCACTTGAAATATTTAGACATGTTTGGGCCACAGTTCGATTTAATAGATATAAAAGACAAGAGTGAAATCACTTCTCTTTTATATTTATATTAATATTATAATAACAGTAATATTCATTATAATACATCAGTACTATTAAAAATTATTAAAAAGTAGTTAACTAACTATAGGCATCTCTATGAGTCCAAACACATTGCAGGAGGCATGTATGAATCACTTCTTGATGCAATACTTGTCATATATGAATAATTCTCCTTAAACTCATTTATTGCTAAAACACTAAATCATTCCCATTCACCTTTGACAGTCCAGTCCCATTCTACCTTATTCACTTCTTTTAAAGCAAAACATCTGTCCCTCCTACTCTAGCTAACTCGTTTATACAACTTAGGAGTAGCCTCTTGTTTGTTCTTTCTTTCTTATTATGTGCAGAAAAATTTCTTCTGCATCAGTCCGATAAATCACTTTAGTAACACGTGTTTCTATTGTATGCCCTCTTTTCTACTTATCAACTCAATCTTACAATCAAGATATCTTCAGTCTGTCTTATTAGGAAGCATTCTTCAGAGATGCACTATCTTGGTCACTTGTTAATTTATTTTCACGGTATTGATGGCAACACAGAATGATAAGAAAATAATCATTATTTCTTAACTTATTTGCTGATACTATTATATCCAGCATCTTTACAGTACAAAAAGAGTTTGTCGCAGTACATGAAACAACAACAGTTTTGTACAACAGTGGGCCTACTTTAAAAATTGTAACGTACAACACAAGGAACTCAAGTCCTAATTAAGTTGGAAAAAGAGAGAAAAGAATTATTAATTAGAACTGAAATGACTGTCGCCCAGATTTTTGGTAAATTTATACAACCATATTTGTTGAAATTTGGAATATGTTTTAAAACTGCTGTTGATTCCAAAACCAATCTCTCTGACTTATGATTTCTGTATAGTACTTTTGCTACTGTGTAGTACCAAGTCATGGTCTGCTAGACCCGACTTGCCATAAGGATAGTGCCAGATGTATTTTTTATGTTCACCAAGACAGATATCAACAGTTCTTCCTGTCTGTTCATAGTAAGCCAGGTCACAAAAAGAGGGCACTTCATAAACTCCTGAATGTGATAAAGAAGAGAGTCTGTCCTTACGTGAATGGATGAGAGTTGTCAATTTGATATAAGGTTTAAATATGGTGCATAGCTGATATTTATTAAGCGCTTCAGATGACTTTTCAGAAGTGCCTTGAATGTATGGGATGGTAACAGGTTTCTTGTAGTCTTGTGTGGTAGGTAATGCAGGGGATTTCTGGGGAACATTTAGTATTTTTTCTATCCTATAGGGATTATTGCAACTGGCTAAGGTGTGAGGAAAGGGAGTGAGATCAGCAGCAAGAGCAATGTAATTGGAATCGATAGCTCTAGCTCTGTGAATTATTATTTTTAGGATACCATACTGGTAAGCTGGATGATGGTGTGACTGTTTGTGCAATTTTCTCCTTGTATGTGTAAGTTTTCTATAAATTGAAAATGATAAGGAACTATCTGGTCGCCTTGTGATTAATGTATTCAGGAAGAGTAAACAGTCATTAGCTTCCTTTCCGTGCATGGAAACGGAAGATATACAAACAACTTGATGGTACATGGAAAGAGAATATATACAAACAACTAGATGAAACAGCAATGCCCCCCCTTTTCCCACTTTAGCCAATTTCTACATAGAATACTTAGAAACGCTATCTATGAATACAGACACTCTCAAAGCAGTGGTTTGCCTATGCTATGTTGATGATGTGCTTGCTATTTGGCCATATGGTCTAGACACATTGGATACATTTTTAGTGCATTTAAATAGACAACATCCTAAAATCTACTTCACAATGGAACAGGAAGCTAATGATGACTTCATTATAGAAAACCCACACATGGATTTGCACAAACAGTCAGTCCATCATTCGGCTGAATAGTATGGTATCCTAAAAACACTAATTCACAGAGCTAGAGCTATCGATTCCAATAACAATGCTCTTACTGCTGAACTCACCTAGCTGCATCACACCTTCTTAGCTAATGGATATAATCTCCATATGATAGAAAAAAATACTAAATGACCTTCAGGTTTTCAAGGCCAGTATTCCCTTTTTAAGATTTCATTTGGTTGTCTCTATTTAGGATCATTTTCTATCATCAGCTAATTCAAATGGAGAAAGGGGTTATGTTCACTGTGAATGAATCCTTAAAACACCAAATGCAGTATATTAATAATTCTTCTTCTTTGAATGCCATCTTCTATCGGAGTTCGGCGACCACCTTGGCAAATTTCGAGCGATCCTCAGCCAATCTGAACAGTCCCTCAGAGCACATGCCAGTCCACTGTCTGATGTCTGCCAGCCAAGATATCTTCTTCCATTTATCTTCCCTTTTAAATCAATTGAATTATCTTATACTTTCATTACAAAGTAAGTGATCAAGATATGCAGTTTTCTTTATTTTTATGGTATCTAAAAGTTCACGTGATTTCCCCCTTTGCTCCAGTACTTCCTGATTGGACGTTTTTGCTGTCATGGGATTTTTAACATTCGTCTGTATAATCACATCTCAAACGCTTCAAGTTACAGTGCAAAATACAGTGCATTAACTCATTAAAGTTTAAATACCAATATTCGACGAAGATCGCAAAATCCAGAAAAACTATCAGTGGGTCGTCTTCAGCAAGCATTAATATATTATTACATATGAGAGTAGTGTTGTGTATAGTTATGCACGTGAGCGCCTCATGCAGGAGATCACGTGATTACTGAGTGAGTGTGTGCTTAAAAGCTGAACATTTTGGTACCGGCAAGTTTTATAAGAAAAATGGGATGCCAACTTAAAATCGAGAGAATGTCCGCCATATTAAAATGCGTGGTCACCTTAGATATCCTGTGAATAGTGTTTTGTGTTTGGTCTCCAGGAATGAATTTTTGGACTCTATGGAGATGCTTGATTATTACTATTATTAGTATTAGTAGTAGTAGAAATAATAAACAAATTAACACTCTTTATGTAGTTGAACATTGTTAAGATGATGTCACATATATGTTCGGTATAATGGTAATCTCAATAACTAAAGTTACCACCTTCTTGGATTTCGGAGTGGCATTTTGAAATGCTATATGCCTTTCTTTTCCCAAATATTTTTAGTAAATATCTAATTGTGAAAAACGGATTTTTATGTCGCTTAACTAGGTGTATTAATTTAAAAGACGACTGAATATTTTCTTCCGAAGAATATATCTTCTTCTGTATATTAGGATTTAGTGTAATAATTTATCACTCAATGCCTAACAAGAGAAGTAATTTTTTTTAACTGCTATTAATGGAATATAATCCGGAAGTCATAATAAAATAAGAACAAATGGGGACATGCATTATATATATATTTTTTATTTTTTAGAGTTCACATTAGACGGACAGACAAGATACATAACGAAGCCAGTCGTCATGAACTAAAAGATTATATGGATAAAGTAGAAGACGTTTTTCTTCGTATGGAGTTGCGGCACGGTCCCCTGAAGAGACGGATATATCTCGCAACTGATGATCCAACTGTTATTCACGAATGCGAAACTAAGTGAGTTTATAAAACCTTGTAAAATCAAATTGTGAAGGTTCATTCAAACTGGTTTTTCAATATATTTTAATTTATGATTTCGCAAGTCACGTGGAACTTGGTAGAAGCCAGGAAGAGACAGAGGAGAATTGTTTATCTTGAGAAGATGGGAACCATGATGATAGTTTATGAAAGGAATAAATGTAACCACTAGATTATATTTTTAAGGAGTCTTGAGATTGGTTCAGAGACGCCAGAAATGTATGGGAACTTATTCTAATCAAACATCAGTAACAATTTTTAAAAATAATACGTTTCATTCGTTAACTATTTTCGTTGTTTCAGGTGTAACAATCGCATCTTACTATTTTACATAATTCATTCTGCCTATCTCGACCTAATTTATAATATAGCTTTTCCTTTATAGTTTATAAACTTTATAATATACTTTTTCTTACGCTACTCAAGAGCTCCCCTGCCCCACCCGAGAAATTCGGCCCAAAATATGGGTAGATGTGGGGAGGGGACGTTTGGTCTACACAAATCCATTTAATAATACGACCAGCAGTGATGACCGTCTCCCTAAAGATCGCATCATTCAGTTGATGTAGAACAAATTTGGTATATGAGTTATTTCTTAAATTATATACCAAATTTGTTCTATTTGAAACTTTTTGTCCAACTAAATAAGAATTGTATTCATTATTTTGGACTGATCCTGTGCTGATTTTATAAGATCTGAGATGTCGTGTCCTTCCAGTAATTTCATCCAAACTTGATTTTTACAATGCGAAAATCCTGAAAGCTTTATTCCCCTTGGGAATAAAATGAAGAGAGAGAGGAATATAAGGCTGTTCACTTTCTTCCTCAGCCACTTGTAAGCCACATTCGTCAACCATTTTTCGGCCAAATTTGTACTATATTTCTTTCTTGCATTCTTTAAGGTTTCTTCCCCAAGTCAATTTCTGCACAATGAGATCAAAATGGAGGAAAGGGGGAGGGGAGTAGAATGCTTGGAATCTGGAGAACATTTGGACATAGATACTGTCAAGGTAGCTGTACGTTTTGATTGTTTCATCTAAAATAATAATAAGTGACAACTTATACAAAGTGTCATGCGTGAGGTAAGTACTGAAGAAGTAGAAGGTTGGCTGTACTTTAAGAGAGCCTACTTAACTGATATTGTTAAGAGTGTAAATCGAACTGAAATTCAATTCTCTACTACCATAGGAGTAACAGCATTATCCATATATGAAAAACAACGTAAGCAAAATGAGAGCATTTTAAACTGCAGCCATCATCCTACTTCCTCGTTACTCCGTCTAGTTGGCGTTTGAAGCGAAAATATCTGGGTTAGAAATCCACTCTAGGACCTGAAGAACAATTATAAAGGGTTTTCAACAAAAGGTGAGTTAGTCTGTTTCATGCGGAAATAGCAAAAGAGATGGCCTTATAGCCTTCGTTGTTTCGAGATGATTCCAAACAATTCAGCCCTCGGCTCAATTTTTTTACACATGATATATATGTTTAAATGACACTCAGTTAATTATAGGCAGTGTCAGAGAATTTCTAAATATGTATTCATATGTTACACTTTCCGGTATATAACTCCTTTCCTATACTGAGAAATTGAACTTTGAATATTAGGGAAATTACAAATAGTATATATAAATAATATAAGGTATTAAATGAATCAAATTATTTATTAATTATCTGTAATTTTCTAATTATCAAACTGATAATTTTGCTTTCTCCCTTTTTAGCTTTACTTCTTATGATTGCGTGCATATTCCTGGTGCAGCGGATGGTGCATTTCATGTACATACACGTGACACGAACACCTCCTCTTTGAAACTTTTACAAGACTTGTTTCTTTTGGCACAGTCTGACTTCATTGTTTGTACATTTTCTTCTGGAGTAAGTATCCATAAGTTTCTATCGTCCT
This sequence comes from Typopeltis vanoorti, assembly GCF_054136105.1. NCBI lineage: Eukaryota > Metazoa > Arthropoda > Arachnida > Uropygi > Thelyphonidae > Typopeltis > Typopeltis vanoorti. The sequence goes on along the minus strand of NC_143559.1, from coordinate 23,884,817 downwards.
AATTTTAAAGCTTTTTTTTTTTTTTAAGATAAAGCGATTAGCGATTATTTAGATTAGAATAATTCATTATCATCGGACCGATTGTATGTGCTATTGACTCGAACCGTTCTGTGTGTGTGTGTGTGTGCGTGTGTGTGTGCGTGCGTGCGTGTGTGTGTGTGTGTGTGTGTGTGTGTGTGTGTGTGTGTGTGTGTGTGTGTGTGTGTGTGTGTGTGTGTGTGTGCGTGTGTGTGTGAGTGTGTGCGTGCGTGCGTGCGTGCGTGCGCGCGCGCGCCCAATAGTTCGCACGCATATCGAGCTATTGATATGAAATATCTGGAAGGAATCTGCATCATCTCAATGGAGAAGAAAGTAAATGCAAAATACAAAGGGCCAAAGGATTAAGGATTATTTATCCATGCCATTTTTTTTAAATAAACGTAGCATTGTATTTTATACCGTGTTACATTTTCAATTATATAGCAATTTTTAAATAATGAACAAGTAACCAATGACGTTTTTATTTATTTTTATATATATTTTGTGCAATAAGAAATATCAGAATATTGTTAGTTACTGACAAAGCACAGATAACAAAGATGGTTCAAAGAAAGAACACAAACAAAAGTATGCGACCAGTGGATTGCCACATATTGCTACTGGACGTAATGCAATACATATTTATAATATACTAGGAGCAGATTTTAAGGTACAGCGATATTAAAACGTTGCAGAACTGTTGTATATTTTTCTGCCGCCTCAGTGTAAGATGAATTTTACCCTATCTTTCATTTCTTTATTAGATTGAGGATATCTAAATCAAGCTACAAAAGATTTTCGCTCGGGATTTTGAAACTGTCGGATAATACTAGATTATTCGACAGTTTCAAAATCCCGTTCAATTCCTGAAAATATTTTTAGAACTATGGGAAATGGTTTCTCGCATCTGCTGTTAGTCAAATTTAAAGATGATCTGTTGTCATTTTCAAATTTGATTAATGCATGTGGAGAATGTGTTACAGTCGAGAATCAATTACTTTCAAAAGAATTTGTTTTATGAGATTTTCAGATGTGAATTCAAGGTCTGAATTTAGTCAGAAATTTGCCAAACTGTCTAGATAAAAAGAAATTGAAAATCTTAAAACTGTGAGATGTTCATTGCATAGTGCGGGCCCTACGCAATGTGATGAAGCAAGACATTAAAAAGTTGGAAGATTTTAAAAAATCAGAAAAAATGTCTTTATAATTAGTTTCAGATTTGTAAAAGTATGATCAATAAGTATATTATTTCATTTTTAATAGAATTTGGTAGCATATATTCCCAATATTTAAGTATCTTAAATTACGCGCACCACCATATGGGTTCCAATTGGATCCTGCATTTGCTACGGACGGGACCTCTTCAGCAAAACAGGTTTGCAGGTTTTTTTTTGACAACAAATAATATCACAAACTCACAAATAATTTCTCATACATGCAGAATCTAGGAAAATAAATTGTCAAGTTTTCGAACTAAGTAAGGTATATCCAAGCATTCAAGAGTAGATGTCCTACTGTATGCAACTTACCTAAAATTCATTTACAGTTATTGAGCTGTAGAATAAAAAAAATTTCGAAGGTTTGGAAATACGAAGTACTCTTTTCGTATTAGCAAATAAGTGTTGCAATTTTTACTTTTATAATATACGATGATATAAAGTATACTTTATAATATGTGAAAATTTGCTTCAGTACATGAATCCAATACATGAATAGCAATAAAAAATGTTATCATTAGGCACTACCTACCTGAAATTGGCTACGCTGCGTGATTTTCAAATTGATCACTATGCAACTTCTGAAAATTATCAGAAATATTTCATTTTGTTAAATTCCTTTAAAAAATACAACTATTATCTGTTTTCTCCTTTTTGTTCGATCGAATATTTTGCCCGTTTTCTCATACCAAATATCTTCTTTCCATCACTACTGAAAACATATGACAAGGAACCACTGCACAGCGAAAACCTGACACCCGCTTGCGGTACGTCAGTACATAAACAATGCAAACGCGGAAGACAAGTTCTTGATACTACAGCTTACGGAAGGCTTAACAGTAACAGGAAATTCGACATCTGAATAAATAAAAGGAAGAGAGGAATCGATCGATAAGTTTAACTACAGGTAATGAACAAAAAAATGGAAACACTGAGCTACCGGTTCGCGTTATCGGTAGTTGCAATGCAGGGTCTATGATGCACTAAACACAGATGCAGTTGACATGTAAATACTCGTATACTCCCGACATTCCTAGAGACATGTGTATAAAGGCAAATGGAAGCTTGTGCTGTTTACTCTATCAGAATGGAATCCAGAGAGGAGCTCCGTGACTTTAAAAGGGGTGGGATTGCTGGAGCCAGGCTGGCAGATGCATTTTGCTGAAATTGCACATGTTAGTCAAGGAACAGTCTCTAAGGTTATGTCAGCACGGCAGTCGAAAGGACAAACATCATCAACGAAATGCAAGAGAGGGCGTTCGAGTATTAGTGCGCTGTACCACGAAAAATAGGCGGGCTACTTCTGAGCAATGTGTGAACAATTCACCAGTCGTGAGAAACCCATTGAAACAAAAACTCTGCGCCGGGAGCTACACAGAGTTAGATATCACAGTTGAGTTGCCTTACACAAGCCTTTGATCATTCCCGTCAAAGCACGTCGTGGCATCCAGTGGTGCAAATATCACAGGCAGTGGACTATTCAACTGTGGAGGATGTGATTCGATGAATCCACGCTCACACTTTTTTTTTTTAACTGCAAACGGACGAATACGTGTGTAGCGTCAACCGAAGGAAGCTTACCAACCAGAGTGCTTGTTTCCAACTGTGAAAGGTTTTGGTGGTTTTGTAATGGTCTGGGGCGCGTTCCCATGGAACGGTTTGGGTTCACTTGTAATGGAATCCAAAGTGGATGCTGCACGTTATCTTTTAATCACTAGTGATCATCTTCATTCCATGTTGATACACTTTTCTTCTACGCAGACAGAGCCACGTTTCAACAGGATAATCCTCCCATTCATCAAGCAAATGTGGTTTGCGAAACCCAGTGGTCTGTGAAACATGATGGTGCGGTGTCCTGTCTGCCATGGCCATTCCAATTGCCAGACTTAAATACTATAGAACATTTATGGGACATTTTGAACCGAAATCTCAGGCAACATTTCCCACCTCCAAAGAACAAAGGCAAGTTGATCCAATTTCTGTCGGACGAATGGTGTAGAATTCCTCCTGTTGAGTCCAAGTACTGACCGAGTCATTCCTTCTCAGAATACAGGCTGTACTAGACGCCCACGGCAGACCAACGCTATATTAATCGACACGTGTCACTGTTTCCGTTTTTTTTTTTGTCCATTACCTGTATATTAATGTGAGTGGGAGACAGTCTTTATCTTCCACAATACTATAGCGATGAAGTTTCATGACAAGATCAGATCTAAGTGTTTCATAACGTGGACAGTATTGATAATGATAACAATTATTAATAATAGAGATAATAAATTCAAATTATATATAAAAGATAATTATATATAAAACGGTAAAATTTAGTTCATATTTCATATTATCTGGTTACGCTAATATTTCATTCACATTTAATAAATTAGAAGATAAATATAAAATAAAAATCAGGAATTTTAAAGCTTTTTAAATAATAAAGACTCATATTTCTTATGAAATAAAAACAAACGAACGCCTTTCACGTGCTCTGAAACATTTGTGGTAATCCCACCCAGAGAGATTGCTCAACATGCGATGATTATTTTAATGGCGTAAGGACAGCCAAAGTCGTACTGCACCATATCAAAGGTAATAGCAGTACATAAAGTAAGACAATCTCAAACGTACATGCCCGCAGTGGGTTTCAAACCCGCTACCTGTTGGTGGGGGAATGGGTATGCTAACCAGGCCAGTGCTCAACCTCTAATACAATAGTACTTATGAGAAGGATTTTTCGCTGATTGGGAAGGTATATAATATACAGTAGTGCTGTGGAAAAAGTGGGGAGAAAGAAAGAACTTGTTAACATTGGATTTGAATCTGCCGTTCTTTATATAGGCTGCTAGTCTTCGATATTCCTTCAAGAAACAAGGCCGTTCCAGGTAGTAGAGAGAATAAACGAATAGTACTGAATGAGAACCTATTCAGTGGCTTCCAACTGAATTGTAAAGGCACGGCGACTGAGTTGCTGCTGCACGTCTTAACAGATATCAATGAAGAGTGACTACGAAAAAAAAATAATAAAACAGGCAGAAAACTGAATTGTGTCGAAAGAAAGAGTTAATCGGTGAAAGACAAGTTTCTGATCCATCTGAATGCTCTTTTCTAAACTAATTCAAGGAGTTTGGGGAGCTTTTAGGAGAGTAATATTTTAATCGCTGGATAAATTTCGATATATTTAATACTTGTTCAGAGATAACTTATCCCCTTCCCGTGCAAAAAAAAAGATAGTCTAGTTTCTTAGAAGCAGAAAGAAATGTTTATGCCAAGAAAGTTGATGGCTGGTCAAGAAGACATCTCGCATCTTGTTTAGAGGTTTGGGTAATGTCAAAAGAGAAAAAAAAGGACCCCCTTTGAGAGAATATCGACAGTTATTAGAACTCTGCTGAAAATTGTTTGGAGATCAGTATTTCGAGACGCAGAAGCTGATATCTTGGAAGTTTTCTCATTCATGTGGTTCAAAGTTTGTCAGAAAAAGAGACATGCAGAGCAAAACTGTGGATTGAAGTCAACTGCAGAAGGTGTTGATGTGAAAGAAGGAAGAGAGCAGGGGAATGAACGGAGTCATGTGGTACCCTAGTAAGTATTAGTTGCAGAGTTTGTGGAAAGGATCCATTCAACATTACATCTGAGGTGCGAACAGAGAGAAAGTCATTAATTTGAAAAACATAGAAGGCAGACCATTTCTGCAGTGTGTATCTTCACGATTTAAGTATATTAATTTAGCCCGATTTAATGAAATCGATTATTTTTTGCAAGATGGCATTATTCCTCTCTTATAAATAATAATAATTCTAAAGTTATTTTAACGGAATATTCAGTTAAATTTAATTATGTGCATGTGCAGTAATACATGCTTGTTACGAACAGTCTGGAAGATGTGTGTATCTAAGTAAAAGAGAACACCAAAATTATATAATTTTGATTCAGTATGGGAAGAAAGAGGACCAGCAGAACATGTGACCGATACTCTTCATGCAGTATGATAAAAGAACATCCACTATCTTAAAAAGATGCTATTTCAGAAGTAAAAAATTATTCTGGACACTAGCACATGCTATGTAAAAAGAAATCCTCATTCAAATACATTAGGCTGGAAGAAACTGCAAAAGATTTTAAGACTTTCATCATTCGCCAAAATAATAAAACAACAAAACCAGTCATTAGGACATTTCGACTATTTACTCCTGCAATACTGGAAAAGATCCAGAGACGACTGACTTCGGTGGTTTCTTGTCTCTGTAATGCTGAGAATGAAGACAGATTGAAGAAATGTCATTTGCAGAGAATGGTAAATAGGAGGGGAAGGGAATATGATTGAGACATTGGGATTATTACCAGATTAATGTGGAAGAGGTTTTTCCATAGAATGGGGGAGGATAGGAGAGAACAAGAGGTAATCCTGGAAGCTGTATAAGGAAGGTGTGTGAGTAAGAGGATGAGAGCAAGCTTGTAGCATAGAGAGTGGTGAGTGACTGGAATGCCTTTACCGAGAGTGTGGAGGCGGTGAATGTGGCGGTGTGAAACGAACTGTGTGTGTGAGAAAGAGAGAGAGAGAGAGAGAGAGAGAGAGAGAGAGATCTCCCTCGATGAGTCTTTTGACTCCATGGAGGTCTAATGATGATGGTGATGATAATAGTGTGCCTTTATAATTGCCCTAACCGTGAGAATGTCTCAGTAAGTGGATGCAAAATAGTGGTAATCAGGTAGTTACTTCTTTCACATGTTGCATTTTATGTAACAGAGGTCTGGAAAATGTTCTGATAACACCTAAAACATAAATGATATTACAGCAACTGATATAACCACCACAAGAAAGAACATATATTAAAACCCTTTAACCTCCATTTCATCGAATTGTAATAATTTTGTTATTTTTCTTTTAGGATATATAAGAAGACATACAATTAATTAATTGTTGTTCTAGGTGTTTATCAGAACTTTCCAGACCACCTGCCCCCTCGTAATATGTGTAATCAACACATAACTCGAAATACACATATAAACAAAATAGCTCCCATTACAAGAATCATTAATACCCAGATTCAACCAGCTGTGTGTAACTCTGGTTAAGGGTTAAATATTATTGATCCGTCACAGGTCAGTAATATAAAGGAATGTAACGTCTATAAAGACATTCAACACAACGCAGTTTGCAAAATATATAACGTGAAAGTAAATTTATTGGCGATTATGGCAAGAATTTCAGCGCAATTGAACTAAAATGGGGGAGGGGCGGGGAAAAGTGACGTACTTCATCTAAAAAGAAGAAATGATATATCTTAAAGCGCACCTCATATGTAAAAATAAGTTATTTACTGAGAAAGTTATCTCAGTAAAGAAAATATGGTTGTCTGTTAATTAGAAGCTGCTACTTGGCTGTATATTGTCTGAATTGATAAAGGATGTTTAAGCTAACGCTCTTTCGAAATCTTTGCAACTCAATAACACGAGCGTGACAACGAGATGTCACTTCTAAATTGCAGCCAACCAACCCTAGTTTTCGAATAATATCCCCAAAATCTTTAATATATTGCTTCGTAAGTATGTTCTTTTCGCTTTAATATGTTGTTTTCTTTGCAGTTCTGCCGTGTTGCCTACGAGCTGATGCTTGGATCTCGAGCGAATAGTGCGTCCTTCCCTGTGATTCACTCTTTAGATATCCATTATCATTATGCTTTCGTGAATACTCCACGCCGTGAAGCACTTTACGATCATGTGGCGTTGTCACACAACGAAATGAGTTTCCATAAAGGTGAAGTAATAAGGATGTTGGATTATGTGTTCACGTTAAGCCTGGGAAACAAGAAATATGATGGTCTTTTTATAGGAAATGCTGAAAATAAACGAGGACTTTTTCCTGCCTACAAAACGATAAAAAGATTCGATTACTTTGATCCAGTGCAAATTAAGGTGAAGCCTTTGACCTAAAATGCTTTCTATGACGACCAAACAGTGCTGAGACTAGCTCGTCTGAATTATTTCATTTGCCAGGGAAACTTCAATAGTTTTAAAACATCCAAAATATCCCGAACTTGGTGAAAGAACAGTGCAACTATTCTTTTATTGTTTTCTTCTCGCTACGCTAGGTTTCTTTAGATAAAAGTAATAGGAAAAAGTCCAAAAGAGTGAGATAGGATGAATTACTGAAAATTTGGAGCGTTCTGTGATGCAATACTATATGCTCAACAAATGTTCCCTACTTTGAGAATCAGTGCTCAAACACATCGTGACTGAGTGAGAATCCAATTCTTATTCAGTCACGTGAAAGTCTGTGGTTCCAATATTCATGTGATATAACGCACAAAATGTCGCTTTCATTCAGGAAGCGGGAACATGACAGTTCGGTAGATAGAGCATTAGGAAAAACAAAATTATCTAAGATGCATAATGGCTATTCCATCGAGTAGTGTGCTGAATTAGTAATGTCAATTCGAATAATTTGGATAATAAAAAATATTGAACCACATGTACATCTTCTGGTATATCCAAAGTCCCAAATGTTCTTAAATTCCATTGATTCGGAGCCAAATTACTGAACTAGATACATTTAGACATTTTGACGCACTGTGCCTCTTGCAATTAATGAGGAACGGGGGGGGGATAAAAACCAACTGAAACTAATAATGGAATGGCTGAACAATTTTTTGTAAGGATTCAAAATATAGGAGTTGAATAAAACCCATTCATCCAGATCGTTTTCGCCATATGCGTGGCCGTAAAAAACGATTTCACAGGTGTTTATTCCTTTTCCGAAAAGCGTATGTAAAGAATAAGATACCGATTTCAACATTCTGGTAAAACGTTGCATTTGAAAAATCTTATTTAAGTAATAAAAGCAATAGTATGTTGTACAATGAAATAAATTTTTGTAGAAAAAACATGTGAAAAGTGAAAGACAAGAAAAATTAGGTAAAACAAATATAACACATTCCTTTTAAATATATATAATGGGTATTTAGAGGAGAAGAAAGGGAGAGAGAGAGAGAGAGCGAGAAATCATTGTGCTAACAATATAAATTCAGCTTAAAAGTTTGTTATTAACCATAGTTACAATTTGCAGGGAACTCTTACCAAAGTGACTTTTTGGCGTTTATGCAATTGCTTACATGCATACGACACATCCAGGCGACCGTCCTGCCTTTTTTTTTTTCTTGCCACTTCTAGATGCAGGTAATGGTTTAATAACGTTTTCAAATAGTGAATGAAATATTTAAAATAAATGAAATGTTTATTTACGTCAGATACGTAAACGAAAAATTTAGAACTTTCGCAATAAGATTGTCAGGTAGCATTAACTAGTGTAGCACTCTTAACTTCACTGAGAACTTTATCTTTGTTTGTAGCTAAACTTACTGTTGTTACAGTAAGTTTAGCCTGCGGCCTATCACAATGTTTGATACACCATCGTCATTCAATTTAATCATTTTAATCTTAGTATGTAATATAATAGATTTACGAGTTTTCTTTTCATTGGAAGCAACAGCACCTTACTTTATTTTTTTTTTTTAAATTTTATCTGTCATTATTAACAACAATAAAATAATAAGCAATTTATAATTCATATTCATAGCGAAACAATCACATACACACGACAATAAACAAAACTGCTTATCACATGATTCACTTCGCATTAGGTCGTTCCTATATATATATATAGAAACGACCTAATGCGAAGTGAATCATGTATATATATATATATATATATATATATATACATGATTCACAAAAAAAAAAAAAAAATCAGCTAACGCCTTTTTATTCCCGTATATACAGGGAGTAGGCGAGGCCGTTTTTTTTCCCTATCTAACTTTTTGGAGACTGAGTGGGCAGTTCAATCTCCACTGGTACCCAATCAGAGATAGCTGGCCCAAGGCTATCACTAATTAAGCGGCACGCAGTGAAGACAGACGGCTCTACAGGTACCGCCATCTCGTAGTCCCTAACCCTAACACTCGTATTTAATGTCTGAAGTAATGTGGGTTCTACGGTCGATTTTCTTGAGATTACGGGGCGAAAAACCCGAGTTTCCGGGAGAAAAAACCCGCTTGCCCGTGCCAGAGATCGACTAACTCGGGAACCGGTCGAAAAAAGGCTTAGAAAAATTTCCTCTAGTCGCTGACTAGACTCGAAACCAAGCCTTCCTTCGTGCGGCCATGCGCCGTGGTGTGCAAACGCCACATCCACTGAGCTACACAGTTACACAGGAGATTGTTTGTCTGTTTGCTTACTTTGGAAATGGAGTAAAACCAGTTTTAAAATAGCTTGGTATCTTTAATATTTATTATACCCAAGGTAAAGTACTTTCTACATTTATATCTCCTCCTGAGATTTTTATTTAATAAGGTTAAAACACCTTATGGTAACTTGTTCTGGTAAAATACTTATAAGCTCTGTATTACTAAAATCTTGGTATTTCTAGCCTGGCTCCCACTGATGAGACCTCAATAAAGGTCGAAACCTGTCTGGGTAGTGGCCCCTTGCCTTTAATACAAAATATCATACATCTCCTCCAGGAGATGTGCTTTGCAATAAGGGTAAATATTAAGATTAGTGATCAGAGCTTATTCTACTTTTACCATGAGTTGCCTTGGTGTTGCACTATGTGCAGGATCAGCTAGACTTGCAACACTTGCAAGCGCAAACTTGACTTGTTTGTCTGTTTGCTTACTTGGGAAATGGAGTAAAACCAGGTTTAAAATAGCTTGGTATCTCATTTATTATACCCAAGGTAAAATACTTTCTACATTTATATCTTCTCCTGAGATTTTTATTTAATAAGGTTAAAACACCGTATGGTAACTTGTTCTGGTAAAATACTTATAAGCTCCGTATTACTAAAATCTTGGTATTTCTAGCCTCCCTCCCACTGATGAGACCTCAACAAAGGTCGAAACCGGTGGGGGCTATTATGAGTTCGCTCTCTTAAGGTTTTTGCCTTAAGGGAGCAATTTGAGTCTCCGGGGAAAGTGTTTTCCGACACGGCCCGGTGAGGGGCTTTGTCGGTGAATGCTTTTCTTCGGAATATGAGCGGTTCTGCTCGGTGGTGGGTGGAAGGCCATCACTGAGTAGAGCCAGCGCTGAGATGGAAGGTCTTTCGCCAACAATTGGGTGGTCTAGGGATCGTCCGAATTTTTAGAGACGGCTTTACTTATTCATAAGGTCGAAACCAGTCTGGGTAGTGACCCCTTGCCTTTAATACAAAGCGTCATACATCTCCTCCAGGAGATATGTGCTTTGCATTAAGGGTAAATATTAAGATTAGTGATCAGAGCTTATTCTACTTTTACCATGAGTTGCCTTGGTCTTGCACTACGTGCAGGGTCAGCTAGACTTGCAACACTTGCAGGCGCAAACTTGACTTGTTTTTCTGTTTGCTTACTTGGGAAATGGAGTAAAACCAGGATTAGTTTAAAATAGCTTGGTATCTTTAACATTTATTATACCCAAGGTAAAATACTTTCTACATACATATATATATATATAAACTTTCCATACAGCTTTTACCAACACCCTAGGTTAGGTTTCATTACTAACATTCATTGTCCGCATTTACGGGCATCCAAACCTGATCTGTGTTTCATCATTGAACCTCAACTGGCATCTTCTACGTCTACAGCTCGCCTAAACTTCTCACATTGCATCATGCATAATACCTTTCGTAAGAAAGGGAGAGGGGGGGGGAGATACGCTTCTGTCAGGTCTGACATCCCATGCCGAAAGTTATTAGACCTGCAGTCTCTTGCATACGATCTACTTTGTCTCAAGATTTCTTGTCACTTTTGGTTTCTTCTGCGGACTGTACTGACGTTTTGATTATTTATATCTGAAAGTTTACCTCAAATAATCTAATTACCCACAAAGGGAAATATTTTTCTTTGGAGATTTCAACGTCCGTAATTCGATTGGCTCTCCTACTTTAACTACACAGACCAAGTTGGAAAAGAAGCTGAATTGTTTGCTGTCAATAATGATCAAGCAGAAATCCAGATAATGCTCATCATTCTCCCAACGAACGTTTTCTTACCCATGCAGCCATGCTAACAATACGGTCAACACTTGATGGCTGAAGTTAAAAATTCCAGCTTCTGACTCAGCTTACTAGATCATCAAAAACTATAAGCCATTTGTAAGGGCCAAATGCATTAAGCTTGTTTCCTACGGAAAATATTCATAGCTTTGCTGAGGAAAATACACTTCATTTCTCTTCCCCGTTCACAAAACCTTGTACTACTCAGATAACAAGATTTAAGATCTTCTATGGCCAATGTCATACCTATCGATCCTCTGGCCATTTCCAATTGGGAAAAAGATATTTTAGTTTTAGTGAATTTTAATGCTATCACAACACTGCCTTATTTCCTAGACGATAAACCATGCCTCACTTCTTCAGTTGACACCATTCTCTTCTTGGGTTGACTTTCACATTTAATCCATCCTGATAAAGTCACGGAAACTAAATTATAATGGGAGGAATGGTAAGAATATATATGTAAGAGCGACAATATTATGTAACTGTGTTAATGACGGGAATGTGTATTATCATGGAAATGATTACTAGAAGAGAACGATTTCGAGTTTGTGTTCGGACCCATCAAATGCGTGCAAAAATGTTTGCATATATACGGCACCAAAGAATAGACATATGCAAGTTGTCCAACTGTGTCACGCAGACTACAGATAAGAGTATACAAAAGAACATGCAGGTAGATTATTATGTCTCCACACGAATGCTAGGAGTATCAGAAAAAAAGTAGCTAGAGTTTGCTGCCTTGGTCAATATGTTGGGACCTCAGATTGTAGGTATTAGTGAGACCTGGCTATCAGAATCAGATCCATTAACTGGTATCGAGTGTAAAGGGTAGAGTATTTCCAGGAAGGATAGACAAGATAGGAGAGGGGAGGGGATGTGCTTCAAATTATATCAGATGACTTAAATTCAGTTAATAGATTGTAATATAATACTAGTAACAGTTTTTCATGTGGAACTAAGTTTGAAGCCATCTGGTGTGAGGTGGAATCTAATAAGATTAAATACATAATGGGGTGTTGTTACATACCTGGTGGATCGGTTGCGTGATGAAGAAATGCATCACCAAATAAAGACGATTGGCGCGAAAAGAGTAATCATAATGGAGTTTAATAATCCGAACATTGATTGGGTAGCAGTAAAAATGTTGAATTTATTGAGCTGTTGTGAGACAACTTCCTCAAGCAGCATGTGACAGAAGGAACTCGAAGTCAAAGAATGTTAGATTTTATTATAGTGTCCGAGGGTGTTTCAGTTAAAGACATAATAACTATTCTGCCTCCAGTTGGTGACAGCGATAATGCGGTACTCATTTGGGTAGTGACTAAGTTTATGAATCTTCCATTCAGAAAACGTTACATGCTGAACTACAAAGCAGGAAATTATTATCAACTCAGGAGTATACTGAGTTCAGCGCAATGGTGTCGGTTGCTGGATGGGAAGAATATCGAAAGTGCATGGGAAGCATTTAAAAATACTTAAATGATGCAATATCAGAATGTGTCCCTAGAGTTCGAAGAATAAATAAGGTTAGATTCAAATGGATGTGTAATCTTATCAAGCAAGAGATTCGTAAGAAAACGATGATATGGAAGGAGTGTCGTGTGCATGACGATGTGTCCTTTATGAAAATTATAAGCGCAGGCCAGAAGAATCACAACTGTTGTATGAAAAGCTAAGTCTGAGTATGAAAAGAAACTGACTGCAAACTAAAGATAACCCCAAAGAATTCTATCGACATGCCGCAAATAGAAAGAAAGAAAGAATGAATAAAAGAATAACTCTACTGAATGCAGATGATGTTAGGATGACAGATGTAGAAGAGGTTGTTCAACTAACGAGTGCCCATTTTGCTATCAACATAGTGCATGCAACATTGACTTCACTGCTACCTCTTCACTGAATGAAGAAACTCAGGTATATGAGGAGGAGGTATTACAGCTGTTGCACAAACTGAATAACTATTCAGCAATACGGAACTGATGGGATATCAGCACGGGTGCTTAATAAGAGTGTTCAACTGAACTGGCTATTCCTTTAACCAGGCTCTTTAATATGAGTCTCAGAACAAAGGAAACTCCACAGGAGTGGAAAGGGTGTATGATAATCTCATTGCACAAGACTATCGACCAATCAGTATCCCTGGAGTAGTGGTGAAAACTTTAGAAAAGTTGGTTAGGGCTAGCATTCAGAAATGGGTTGGCAGAGAATCTCTATTTTGAATGAACAGCATGGATTTACTAAGGGAAGGTCATGTTTTTGCAATCTGCTCACATTCTATAATAGTATTACCATTGAGCTAGACATGGGTAATGGATACACCATGATACTTTGGATTTTGCTAAGGCTTTTGACAGAATACAGCATGGAAGACTGTTGCAATAATTGGAGATTATGGATTTGGATTATAGAATATTAGCGTGGATAAGAGGACGACTGACTGACAGATATCAAAAAGTGGTATATGGAGGATGTGAGCTTGGAAGATTTAAGGTAACAAGTGGTATACCACAAGGATCAGCCCTTGGCCCAATCTTATCTAATCTGTACATTAATGAGAGTAGGAGGAATTTGATAGGCGACATATAGCTATTTGGTGATGACGCAAAGGTAGGTATGGTAATCAGGAATGCTGCTGATATGCAGTAATCGTAAAATGATTTCAATAAGCTGGAATTGTGGGCTTGGGAAAATGGATGTCAGTTCAACATCAGTAAATGTAAAGTCATGCACTTTGACATGATTAGATATTCAATATCTTATTACAGTAAAACCCCGTTTTTACGTTCCCGCAATTTACGTCATTTTCCGTTGGTCCCGTCTTAAGGCCTATTCTTACGATGTATTGTTTTCCCGCCATTAACAACTTGATGTGGACGTTATTTCCCGTGATTTGCGTTTTTCATCGGGTGACAACACTGATTTTCGAAATTCCTCTCATTAAAATCGATTTCTGCGGAAATCTGCGCATTTCTGTTCCCAGATGGCGTTGTGTTCGACTGTAGTTTCGCTTCCGCCACTGTAGTGACTTGCACGCTTGCAGCAGTGATGTAGTGATGAGCGATACCTTGAATTTTCCATCACAGTACGAACTAATATTGCAGAATTTCTGCTACGTAATTAGCTTGTGATAGTTGTTTTCACGTTGCAGTGGTGGATGATCCATGTTAGTAACATGGAGAAAAAAAGACAGAAAATGTATTTCGGTAGAAGAAAAGATGGCAATTCTGCGACGTGTAGATTGGCATGCCCGAACACGTGTGCATTTCGCAAAAGATCTCGGACTCTCCGTGTCCATAGTAAAAAAATAGGTCAAGCATTGAACTGAATGCAAAGCAATCTGGCGCTGTGTCAAAAAACGAAAATATATCTGGACATCGACATACGATGAACTGGATAAACTTGTGCGGAGTGGTTTGTTTCTACGCGAGCGTCGGGTATTCCACTCGATTGTACTATACTACGAGCGAAAGCCCTTTAATTTGCTGCGAGGTTGGGGATTAATGGTTTTACTGCGTCAAATGGATGAATTGATCGTTTCAAGACTCGTCACAATATTGTGTATAATCAAGTGTGTGGTGAAAGTAATAGTGTTGAGGGGAAACTGCAAACCAGTGGAAACATGAACTAAAGACTATTATTCAGGACTACGAACCGAAAACTATTTTCAATGTTGATGAAACTGAGCTCTTTTATAACATTCTGCCAAGTAAAACATTGTGTTTTAAAGGAGAGAAGTGTGACGGTGGAAAACTCAGCAAGCAGAAGGTAACTGTTTTGATCATGGTCAACGGATCAGAAAAATTACCTCCACTGATAACTGGTAAATTTAAAAAGCAAAGGTGTTTTAAGAACCTAAAAAATCTGCTTACGTATGATGCCAACAGCACACTATGGATGACCAGCAGCATCTTCACATCCACCATGCATGCTCTGGATGCCAAAATGGGGGCAAATCACCACAAAATACTACTACTGCTAGACAAATGTCTTGCGCACCCTGAAGATATGAAGCTCAGAAACATTAGATTAATGGTCTTTCCCCCTAATTGTACAAGTGAGCTTCAGCCATTAGATCTGAGCATCATCCATGCATTTAAATGGAAATATAGAAAAATGCTGGCTGAAAAAAGCTGTGCTTATGCATGATAATGGTATGGATCCAAAACAAATGACCATATCAATCCTTGGTACCATGCATTATGTGGCCAAAGCATGGTTGCGTGTTACTCCTGAAACCATATCCAACTGTTTCTAGAAGGCAGGAGTTACAACTGTGGAAGAGGAGGAACTACAGGAGGAAGAAGAAGATATGTCAGAGCCCAACAACTGGTATGTGATGGAGGAGTCTTCCTCATTTCAAGATTATAATGATGTTGATGATGGTACGATCACATAGACAGTACCAAGTGTAGAAGACATCCTTTCCAACCACCTTGGTGAAGAAGAAGAGGAATAAGAAGTTGAACAAGACTGTGAAGTAAAGAAGCAATGGAAACTATCTCTGTTTCGCGGCGGTATATTGCAAGTGCATTAGGAGACGATGGGGCATTTAATGCCTTATACACTGTGGAGAGGCAGGTGGAACTTATAAGAGTGCAGAAAAAACAAAAACAATCAACGATTAAAGATTTTTTTAAATAGATAAATATAAGTAATTGTAAATGCATTTATTTTCAGTTACTAAATTTTGTAATCTAGTATGTAGAGTCACATACAAACAGTAAGTCATCTTTTAGCCTTTGTTTAATGTTTGCTTACATTTCCTACTATTTACACTTTTTTCCATCAGTCCCCAGGAAAGTGTAAAAAAGGGGTTTTACTGTATATTGTTGGGATTATGCTAGAAGAAAACTGATCAGGCTAGGGAATTTGGAGTGTTAATGGAGAGGAAGTTGAAGTTAAGGGGCCCAAGTAGAAGATTGCAAATACAACTCAAAAGATAATTGCAATGTGCTGAACGTTGACATGTAAAGATAAGAGCAGGCCTGGTCCCCTGGTTTCCGTTGTGATTCTGATACAGTGGAGAGAGAGAGAGAGAGAGAGAGAGAGAGAGAGAGAGAGAATGCAATGAAAAGTGTTAAAAATGATATCCGGGATTGTGGAATACTGATTACGAAGACAGATGAGAATTTGTAGACTGCAGACACTAGTAAACAGGAGAAGGAGGGGATTGATAAGATTGAGACTTGCAAACATTTGAAAGGATCATACAGTTGATGGACTTTTTTATTTTATGGAGGCGAACAAAGAATAAGAGTGTGTAATTGGGATGGATTGCCATTGGATGTTGTGTGTGCAAGCATTGTGAACGAATTCAAGAGAACAAATATGATAGCTGGTGCGTGTAGTATGTGGCCTTCCTTAATGAGTCCCTTACTTCCTGGAGGTCTCCCTTAATAATAATAAAAATCCCAAATCTACGCTACCTTAGAATATGTTCTCACATCTGGATTAATCCAAAAAAACCTCTCTCATAATGCTAGATTGTGCAAAGAAAGCTATTCGTTTAAGAAATAACCCCCCCTCCTCCCTCTCACACCTACTTCCTCGCCTTCCCACAGAATTTTTTTCTGTAGGCCATGGGAACTGTTCCATTAAACTGGCCATTCCTACACTTTCCTCTAATCGTGTAAAGAACACGGGCAAATGTTGTCAACATCTATATACAGTTCATCTCTAGACTCATCCAACGTACTTCTCACCCTATTTCTTTCATTCCATATACATCTTTCCTTTAGAACCGCCTATCCCAACGCATATAACCTCTAACTCTCAACATATTTTTGTCTTTTCTCTAGTCATTTGTGTATACAATTCACTGTCGTGTTGTATATGATATATATATATATGATGATAAACAGCCTATTTTTCTACCTACTGCAGGGTGAAGGTCTCTCCCATTGAGGGAGGTTTGGGTCTACTTTGTCCTATTCCCATGGTGACCCAATCCATATTGAGAGAGTGTATCTATACTTGGGTGAATGAATGTATGAAGGTGGAAAACAATCACAAACATCCATGCCTAAGCGGGATTCGAACCCGCAGCCTCTTGGCTGGAGAGCAGCCAATATATATATATATATATATATATATATTGTAATGTAAAAACACAGCCCCCTAGGGTATGTAATGCTGTAATTAAATTATGAGGAGAGGTCACTACCCAGACTAGTTTCAACCTTTTTTGAGGTCTCATCAGTGAGTAGGTAGACCTGGAAGATAACAAGGTTTAAGTGAAATCCAAGTGGTTACTTACACTTGGATTTGCCGATAGTTTTTCGGTATGAAACTCATATATCTTAGTCCTAGTTCTTAGAGTTTCGCTTTCTGGCAGGTAAACATCAAACGATTTGTATCCCCTTCATTATTATTAAGGTTGCCAGAAAAATAGCCGTTTGGCTTTCAGTCTATGTTATAATATACAGGCACACCTTTATGGCATTCGTATAGTGAAGGTATGTAAGTTCTTTTCACTTAAACCTTGTTATCTTCCAGGTCTACCTACTCACTGATGAGACCTCAAAAAAAAAAAAAAGGTTGAAACCGGTCTGGGTAATGACCTCTCCTCATAATGTAATTACAGCATTTCATCCCCTAGGGGCTGTGTTTTTACATTATGAGAAAGTATATTATGAGAAAATATCAAGGATAGTGAGGGAGCTTGCTCCACCTTTGATACGAGCTGCTTTGGTGTTGTACTACCAAGTGGTTACTTACACTTGGATTTGCCGATAGTTTTTCGGTATGAAACTCATAGATCTTAGAGTTTCGCTTACTGGCAGGTAAACATCAAAGGATTTGTATCCCCTTCATTATTATTAAAGGCTGTTATGATGAAGGCTGTTACAAGTCGTGTTTTTATATTAAAACATTTTTACTTAAATCTCGGTTCTAGTCATTCAATTCTTTTTAATATATATATATATATATATATATATATATATATATATATATATATATATATATATAATTACAACCCAGAATGGAATGAATGTAGTTAATAGAATATACCCAAAAATGTCGAGTTGAATTAGTAAAGAATTAGAACCCGAGTACAAAACAGATGAATAAGCGGATAATACACAAGACAGGTTAATGAGAGATTAATTACATTGATGAGTGTTATAAGTGTAACAAACTGAATCTTATATCGAAAAGAAAAAAAATATAAGAGGAAAGGTATTCATTTCATATGGCGTGGAAAAAACGACACTGTAACGACTGCATGTGTGTGTGCGTTTAACCAATTTGTACTGGAGGTTTGCTTTGTGCCAAAAATGATGTTCCATTTGACATTTTGCATATGTCAGATTATCTGTGTAACACTGCGTCAGATAATGCGCCTTGGACATCGGTTTCCTGGAAGATTTCAATCTAAATGTCAAAGTCGTATTTCTGCTACGTAATTATCTCTTCTTTCCATGAGAAGAGTCATAAAGTTATTCATAATTTATTACATCCGCAGAAAGTTTTGTCAGGAAGCATAAATCAACGAATGGGAACAATACTACCCTCAAGGATTTAAGGAAAAGTTAAGTTTTTTATGCCGTAATTAAGAGCACGGAGAATCGTGAAGTGAGACTAAAAGCACAAACACGAATCTTATCTGGACGGATGCCCAAAAACGTTTTCCTTGAAGATTTCTATCTAAATGTCAAAGTCGTATTTCTGCTACGTAATTATCTCTTCTTTCCATGAGAAGAGTCATAAGGTTATTCAAAATTTATTACGCCAGAAGATTTGTTATGAGGCATAAATCAACTAATGGGAACAATACTACACTCAAGGCGTTCAGGAAAAGTTATGTTCTTTATGCCATAATAAAGAGCATGGAGAATCGTGAAGTGAGGCAAAAAAGCACAAACACGAATCGTGTCCGTAAAAAAGAAAACTATGTGTCCTGAATCACAGCCATTGGCCTGCAACCTATAAAAATCATGAGAAGTAAGTAGATACAGTGATTGTTGTCCCCTAAGCACTGAAGAATTTATAAAAAAATATACGCACAACTCATGCTTTACTGGTTAATTTCAACTCTTTATGATTTTTAATGTAGTCTCATTAAATGCTTTTAAGAGTATATATATATATATATATATATATATATATATATATATATATATATATATACTTTTATTCGACATGCTGGTTGATAAAAATGATTCACGAACATCCTAAAACATCATAGTAATTCAACTCATAGTATTTCTATTAAACCTGTGGAAACCTCGTTAAGAGTTCCAAGCATCGGAATTCGTTCATCAGGATTGTTTCCTCTAATTATACCGTTGATCGTTTCTATATTAGGCTGCAGGGATTTCCATACTACCCATCGAGAATCCATTGGTTAACATTTTGGTTACAGGAAAATTCATCGAATGAACAATTCATCGAAAGACAATTCATCGAAAATGCAATTCATCGAAAAACAATTCGCCGAAAATTTTAAATTTTCGATAATGTTATCGAATCCATTTAGAACAAAAACTGAACCATGCAGACAGCTTCTTGTACCAACAACTACTACTAAGTCATTTAAGTCAGAGAGTTTTGTAATACAGTACAGAATTTATTTGGACACACTATTTCTTTGTCGCCCCGAATATAGCTGAACTGAAAACTGGAACGGTTCGACATTTTCTTGTAAAAGTTTCAAATAGCGAATCTGAGTAAAATTCATCCCATAATAATTGCTGTATTGAAGTCGCATATTACTACTAGCAACAATAATAATAATGAAGCCCGCATAGTTCAATCGGTAAAAGCGAAGCCGTTTAGTTAGAAAGACCTGGGTAGTTGGATCCCATTTACGCATAATTTTTATCAGTTCTGTTCTCCTAAAGGTAAGTTAGCAGGCATAATATAGATACGGCTGGACTTTTCTTCCGGAAACAGGCAAATCAGTCCCATGAACAGACATGAAAGAGTTATCGGACAAAAAAGACTATAAGAACCATATTGTTCTATATTTTTTCCCTGTGAAAGTAGAATTGTAATCTCCTTATTCACGGTTCAGGTTTTGTTCTAAATGGATCAATATTCTCATAACATTTTCGAAAATTTTAAATTTTCGGTGAACTGTTTTTTCGATGAATTGCATTTGCGGCGAATTGTCGTTTGATGAATTGCCTTTTCGATGAATTGTCTTTTCGATGAACTCTTCGGATACCAACATTTTTGTTTACTGAGAGGAATGTGGAGGCATTCATATTGCTTGTAATTTGAGATGCAAATTACCTTGAGATGCAAATTCAAGAGGAAATGGAATGGCGGTAGGGGAGTAAGGGGAGTAAGGATTTTCTAGCTTTGGCTTATCTTCCTTGATGTTTGTTAGTAGATCAGCACTTCTTGACTGTTCTTGGCATCATCACTGGGTCAACTACCTCGTCAATAACCTTTGAAAGAAGAAAAATCTTATTAAAGAAAAAAATATATCGTCTTATATATTCATCTTTCCAGGTAATCACAACAACTGTAGGAAGCAGGAGAAACAGCTTCATGAAGTTTGACTGCATGATGATGTGCTCGTGGGAATCAGCACTAAGTAGTTTTTAATTGCAAGTATCATCGTTGACAATCATCTTATCAATAACCTTTAAACTAAAATGTTATAGCAGTGAAAATAATGTCTTTTTATAATAAATTATATAATTAACAGATATCCAACTCTTTCGCGTTTGGGTCGTCTGTTGTTTCTCTGTAACATTCGTGGTACCAGTGCACTATATGTTTACCAACCTCTCGTAGATGGGTTCCCCATAAATAAATAAACAATCAATCAAACAAACAAACAAAAAACATCCGTGTCTTCTCAACCCCTTGCTATACTGGAAGATGTTTCAGTTTTGTTTTTTGTTTTTTTTTGCAAATGTTTTATATTTGTATGATCGCAAATGAGTGCCATCCGTACCCTGTACCATCAGATATGTACAAAAATGATAATTTACTCCGCATACCTATTTTAATGCTAGAAATAAACCAGCTCAGTTATTTTAAAAGATATCCTCGTTCTTACTTACCTTCCTACTTTCTAGAGGAGCAACTTCGAACCGAGTGACATATTTTATTTTAATAATAGAAGGCACAGTTGTATCTCAGAAGAGAATAATTCATCTATTTTTAACTACATTTTTAAGCTCTAATATCTCTCTCTCTCGTCTAAAATCACACTTTCTGTTCTAACAAACAAACCACAAAACATTAAAATCTTGTTTAAAAATGTTCTTCACATCTGGAAAAGCGTCAATAATGACAGCTTTATATCTACGAGAGGATCAATGATTTATAATTAAATTAACGTAAATTGTTTAGTAAATTTTATCTTTTTGTGCTTATTGTAACTTGATGTGATGTAAAAATTCGTACTTATTAGATGTGTAATTTTTTTTATTAATGCGATTCAGAAACAGCAGAGGTGTGTCAAGGATTCTCTTTTAGTCAATACCAAATACGAGGGTCATTTCAAAAGTTCTGCACGCAGTGGGAATGCATGGCCAGTAGGATGATGTAATAGCAACCATAGTCAAGGCAGTTTGTAAGCCAGACTCTGAATAAAACGAAAAAGGAGGTTATGTTGAAGGTTTCTAAATGCATTTTGTTAAAGAAATGTTTATTTAGCAACAAAGGTATAGTGAGTGCAAGACTTCAAAATGACCTCCTTAAATGACAGCAGCAAAAAAAAAAAAAAAGCTGAAGTAAATTATATTAATGAAACAAAAATTTCAAAACCATCTGTATTATTCGTAAATCCCCACCCCTTCCCTGACAAACTAAAGCCTGAATTCGCTACTGCTGGTGTGTTATCCTTGACACGCATGTATTTGAGTAATGACAGACAATCTAATTAACCATACTTCTATAAGATAATCTTCAGTGTCGACATTCTATTTGTGTCAATTTGTTAAACTGCGCTGACCCATTATCAGTGTGTGTGTGTGTAGGGGGATGCGAATGTACACAGTTCTACAACAGGAAATAGCGCAAGGTGTTTCTTCATGATCGCAAAAAAGTTCCTATTTTTTTAAGTAGATCGTTGGCAGACATAAGCCAGAAAACACACACACATAGTTAACTATTCTATGAAGGGATAACTATGCTGTGCATGACGAGGAATTAACGTCACAGTTATTCATGACGTTCACAAACATATAAATTTTGCCCAAACCAGTGGTTTGCGAAATGATTCAGTACACTCTCCTCTCAGTCAGGAATAAGCAGTGAATTGCATACTGTCTCCATCATGCCAGATCTAAAAGGCAAAGTCGTTTTGATAACAGGTAAGAATCGATTTCTCTTTATTTCTTCTTAACTACAACTTATTAATTTATTCATCCTGAATTCTGAATTATAATAAAATATTCTCGAAAACCTCCACATAGCCATTGGTATTGACCTGAGGTTGAATCCAGTCTGAGATGCTAGAACCTCTATAGGACTTTTCAATTAATGTGAGCGACAGGCTTTTCTTCCTGAAACAAGATGTACCCCTCCCCCCACCGACTTTGCAAAACAAACCGTCAGACAAACACTATCAATCCCACATGAATGTCTGTGCAAATCTTTAGTTAGGAAATCTTTAGTTAGGAAATCTTTAGTTAGGCTACAAAAATTATCTTTGGATTATTTTTGTAGCCCCATGTGACACCACAACCCTTATTGGAAGCCTAAAAAGTTGAAAACAGAACAGCTTAGTATTTAGGGTTCGTTTACTGTCTGCCGTTTTCGCACAGTGCAGTAACATCAACAACCACGAAAACTTGGTGAGAGGTGGATATTTAATGATTATCCTAAATATCTTAATTACAAACATGAAATCCGTTCTTGGTCTTCGACGTTGTTGTGAATGCATAGGTAACGATGTTAATCACACTTGAAATTTTCAGTTATATTTATTCATTTATTAACTGTTTTTCATTTAATTGCACTTATTTGCTTATCAGCAAGTTTGGCATACAGCAATGTGAAATATTTGCATTATTATTAAACCAAATTCCAACGAGATTCACAGACTTATTATGCTGAAATTAAACAAGAATCTTTATACTGAACTCAAGACTCACCCATCAACTACAGCAATTATCACCGATTGTCCTCGAAGGATCGTCGTTCATTTTCTTCGATTTGCTTTATCTAGATCTATTCATCATACACACAACTTCAATTTGTTTAAAGAGCTGATTATCCCAGTTAAAATACTTGATTACTTGATCTTAAAGAGCATGCAAATATCGGGGAGGGGGAATAGTTTGGAAAGCAGCTTTAGTGTATCATCTAGTAAAAAAAGTAGTAAAAAAAGAGACGACACATCATAACTTACTAAGCGATCCTTTTCCTCTAATTGATGGTTCTGTATAGCGGTTTTAATGAATCTCTTAGTAAGCTTTGATGTGTCGTCTCTTTTCACTAACGTTTCAGTGCACGATACGCTAAAACTACTTCCCAAAATACACTTCCCCCGATCATTGCATACTCTTTAAGGCAGTGCCTTAAAGAGTATGCAAAATTTAAAATGCACTTTAAATCAGTGTATTTAAATTAGAATAACCGGCTCTTTAAACAAATTGAAGGTATAACAATGGACTCTCCACTTTCACCACCCCATCGCTAACTTATATATGGAATCGTTTGAAATGCTGGCAATTAATTCAGCAACCCTCTCCCCTCAAGTTCAAGGTATGGATGAGGCATACAGACGATGTCTTTGTCATTTGGCACATGACCTACAAGCTGTTTTCCAAATTTTTTTACGATTCAATCTATCAGGAGGCCTCTCCATCCAAACAGGCAGATACTCATGTGCTACTTCACATCACTATCCTGTTCAAAAAATTAAATTGGAATATTCAAAACCTTAGTCTCCAGGGCAGAGCGAATTTCATCCTCAAGGGGAATAATGAATCTGGAACAAGAGGTCTATTTACACTTTTTAACAGAATGGTTACAATAACAAAAACTCTCACTAAACTTCTAAAAAAGGACATCCCCTTAACCTGACTACTTACACCATATCCTTACATTATAATGATCACAGGTGCAAAGATAAACCGGTCTTGCTCTTGAAAAAACACGAAATCAGAACAGTTTACAAATCTCTAGGCAAAGTCTCCAATTTCTTCAGGTCTTTTCTCCTTTCCGTGTGCCTCCAGCATCCTCAGTCAATTTGGAATTCAGTATTTTGGACAAACAGTACAGACCACCATTACCAGAAGAAAAGAACATAAAAAATATATAATCAATAGGGACAACCAAACAAGTGGACTATCCCAACATACCTTTTATATGAAGAGCACTTAATTACGTGGGAAAAAAAGCAAAGCTACTACATTGATCACGGTTTAAATTACAGAGACTATTCCCAGAAGTGCTACAAAACCCGTTGAATTGTAACAGAAATGATGTTACTGCATAAAGTTTGGCGCACCCCCCGCGGAGAGTTGGGTCGGAAATAAAAAAAAAAAAGACGCGATCAAAGATTAGAAAGAACAGATATGAGACCACACAGTTCTCAGAAAAATTACGGAACTGAACAGACGTCTTTGCAGGCGTAGACTTCTGTGACTAATTTTTTGAAAAGATATATTTCGGCGATTACACCACATTTTTTTATTCAGTTATTCAGTTATTTAAACAAGAGAATTAATAAATACAAATCATAACCGCCTGGCTATTCATAAAACTCAAATAACAGAATGCAGATATATAACGTTATTGACGTTGAACAATACTGGATGATGTCACGTGTTCTTGTTCTCGTTCATACAGTCCGAGCTCAGAT
This sequence comes from Typopeltis vanoorti, assembly GCF_054136105.1. Taxonomy (NCBI): domain Eukaryota; kingdom Metazoa; phylum Arthropoda; class Arachnida; order Uropygi; family Thelyphonidae; genus Typopeltis; species Typopeltis vanoorti. Next base: position 23,859,781 of record NC_143559.1, on the reverse strand, counting down.
TGAGGTAGATTTTTTATTAGAGCTGACCACACTTGATGAAGAATTAAACCTTGATTTTTATTGCATTGGGTTGGGTTTTTTAGCATATTAGCAGCTTCTTTAAATTTCCTTATATAACTGTTGTTTTCTATGTATGACATCGTGTCCAGTGGTAGTGGTATGGAAAGTAAGACCTGCTTTTTGTTCTCTTTTGTATTGTACGTCTTTTTGGTGTTCAGCCATGCGTATTTCTCCAGATCTTCCTTCAGATCTGTCCTACGTAGCAATTCCCGCAAGAGCAATGGATTTTGTAGACTCCTGGTTTTTTAAGAGGATGATGAGGTGGTTTTGGTGGATGTAGGAATCTTGAGATTTTTTCCATAGGAAGGAAGGCTACTTTTATGTTGTGTTTGTTCATTAATTTGGCTAGCTTATCTGTAACATTTTTGATATAAGGAAGCGAGATTGCGTTTTTGTAATCCTGTTTTATTGTGTTGTTAGCTGGAGGCATTTTGAGGATTCTCTTGATGGTTTTTGTTTCATATTCATTCTGTTGGAGGATTTGTGTTAAGTATTTTAGTTCTTCATTACATCTTTCTTGTGTGCTGGAGATATTGTATGCTCTGTCTCGAAGAGTTTTAATTAAGCTTATTTTTTGTGAAGGATGGTGGTGTGAGGTTGCATTTAGAAATCTTCTAGTGTTTGTCGGCTTCCTATATACTGAGGAGAGTTTACTTTCTTCATTAACTTCTAATAGAATATCCAGAAAAGGAAGTTTTTTTTTATTTTTTTCTTGTTCTAAAGTGAATTTTATGGTGTTGTGCAAATTGTTGAGATAATCTTTGAAATTGATAAGTTCACCTGTTGTTCCACTGAATATGATGAAACTATCGTCCACATAGCGTAGCCATATTTTTGATTTTTTATGGTAATTCTTAAGAGCATTGTTTTCAAAATTTTCCATAAATAGGTTTGCTAATATCGGTGATAATGATGAACCCATGGCCAGTCCTTCTTTTTGTTCCCAGATTCTATCTTTATAGGTGAAAAAAGTATTGTTTATACAATGTTTAAAAAGATTCAAGATGTCCGGAGGGTAGAGGTCTTCTAGGAGATTCAAAATTTCTTGTCTCGGGACGTTTGTAAACAAGCTGATAATGTCGAGACTTGCTAAGATGTCTGTTCGACAAATATGTATATCTTTCACTTTTTCTATGAAATGTTTACTATTTTTTATGAAGGAAGATGTTTTTCCTATATGTTGTGAGATCATGTTGGTGAGGTATTTCGCCAAGTTGGAAGCCGGTGAATCCCTTCCATCTACTATTGGTCTTAAAGGTATATCTGTCTTATGGATCTTTGGAACACCATATATTCTTGGTATCAAAGGATGTTTTGATTGTAAGTATTTTTTAAGTTCTTCCGTCCAGAGAGGCAGTTTTTTTATATTAGATGATTTGTTTTTTTTGTGTGTGTAGGCCAAGTCGGGTCTCTGTCTATGGGTTTGTAGGTGTTAGTATCTTCCAGGAGACTTTTCATTTTGTTATCATATTCTGTAGCATTTAAAACGACAGTTGCGTTGCCTTTATCTGCTTTTATTATGACAATATTTTTGTCATCCTTTAACTTTTTAAGGCAAATGTATTCATGGTAAGGTAGGTTCCTACGAGGTAATCTGCTTTTTAATAGTAAAGCTGTACTTTCTATACGGATAAGATCTGCCGTGTTGTCCGTGTATTGGTGTAATCGCCGAAATATATCTTTTGAACAGACGTCATCAATAGCAGAATCAATCAGAATATGACAATTTTTGCTTACAAGAATGTGTCAGCAGGGCTAATCAAAGATGGTATGGTCACTTAAACTGAATGGGAGAAGCAAGCGTAAGCAGAGCATGCGATGGGCTGTTTTTGTGGAATAAAAAGCAAATCGAAAATTTATTAAAAGTTGGGAGCAGTCATGAGTGGAATGTATGCTCCAGCAGAGGACAGAGCAATTACAAGTCGAAGATAAGTATAGAACTATTTTGAGAAATTAAGAGAAATAATGGAGGCGTTGGTGGAAGGATCGTAGATCTAAACGTTGAGCCTTGGGTGAGGATGTAGAGAATGACAACTGTAAAAGATTGATTACATTGCGGAAATTCCAATAATGTATGAGATGAATTCGTACTCCCAGCATAAAGATATCCTGATTTACTGTATACAACAGGTTTAAGATCGCGACCATTTGACTACAAGATGTAGAGATACTGTATTGCAAAAGATGTGCGAGTAGTGAGCGGTAAAAATGTGGCAGAGACCACTGCTTATTGAGTGGACCGATAGTTGGGCCTAAAAGTGTTTCAAGGACGCATGAACAGGATGGCGATATCAGGTTGGATGAACCTCGGTATATGGTCAGTCTTCTTCAAGATGTGAATGGCAGCAGATTGTATGAAAGCAGAGTCAATCTCAGATTATGATACCTTTTTCATAATCTGAGATTGATTATGATCTAAGGAATTTTAATTGCAGGTAAAGCAGAGTGGATGACTATTACGGAGAAGAAGAAAGCGTATAAAGACTGCTTAAATATAGTAGATAAGAATATTGGGAAAACTATCACGTTATTTAGAGTAAAGTAGAAAACAATGTACCAAAACATAAGTAAGAATCTTGGAAGAGAATTTATTTTGAGATTTACCAATCGTTGGAGTATAATTGGTTAGGTCAGGCATGGAAGACCATCATGCGCATGAGAATATCGTAGAACACATCCACTGACGTTGGTGCCAATGACAGCTGGAAGAAACATTTTAAGGTTCTGCTGAGGATAAGACGGAATATCTATATACAGAGAGACACGGGTGGTCATTTGTAGGTATAGGAATTGATAGATCTTTTTCTGGAAGATGAGGTGCAGGATGCATTGGCAAGATCGCAGAATGGAAAGAGAGCTGGCTACGGGCTATGGAATTATTGCAGTGACCATTACTAAGGATTAAAACAAGAATGTTAAATCAAGTTCAAAAAGATGACACGGCTTCTGATGACTCCGGTGTAACTCATATTTTTAAGAAGGGTAATAGGAACGACCTCTCTCTCTCTCTCTCTCTTTCTCAAATTACAGCGGTATTAATGTGATGTCTCAATCAGTAGGTTATTGAGTCAAATTTTATGTACAAGGTTAGAAAGAGTATTGCGTTTTGTGTGCGTCAGAAGATTAAGCTGGCTTTTCTGCTGAAAGTTTCTATATTGATAATATCTTCTTCTATATCTTGAGAGATAGTACAAAGCAAGAATGTTTTGACTTTTTTGGTCTTTAAAAAGGCGAAAAATGGAAACTTAGGCCTTTTTAAAGACTTACGATTCAATTCCCATTACTACATTCTGGGAATCGATGCGAAGTATGAATATGAAAGAATCGATTATCAATCTGATTAAGAAAATATTTAAAGCTGCAGAGCAGCCTTTAAAACTGGAGGAGGGCATCGGCTGAATTTGTAACACCTGACGGCTTGAGACAAGGATGTGGAATGTCACCGAACCTATTTAAGATTTCTGTTGATTCAAAAGCTACGAAATTGGAGAATGGAGACAACATCATTCATTTACTACTGTTTCCCAAAAAACAAATTATAGTTGCTCATGCTCGGGATGACAGTAACTGCATGATGAGGAAACTGGTTGAGGTTTACAGCATGGGAGGATTGAAAGTTTATTTTATGAAGTTCTAAATCTCTAACTTCTCCACACACCACCAAATATTGGTGGTGTGTGGAGAAGTTAGAGATTTAGAACTCGCAGATGACAAAGTCAAAGCAGTAGATCATCTTAAGGACTTGGAATCTACGATCTATTATTCATAAGTTTGGTAACGAGTAAGAAAGATGTAGATGATCATGTCAAGCAGGTCCAGCAACTGAATGGAGTGATGGGAAGTCGATATATTTAACAGGAAAAAAGATCATATTCCAAAATGTATTAGCATGCGTTTTGACATGTATGGGAAGAAGGAGGGATGAACATTGAATTAAATCAGAAAAGACGTATAACAGCTGTAGAGATGGATTGTTTACTGCAAAATATACATCCATCGCGCTTTCAAAGAATTCGAAATGAGATCATCGAGAGATTGAATTTGTGAGAAAGTGTGAACCGCTTGTAACGTCGATCTTCTTCTTAGTGGTGACCATGTGATCACTTTCTTAAGCAATCTTTCCTGTGGTAACCGTTAAACATGTCAGTATCAACGTAAAGATCGACCAATGTAAAGGCTTGGACCTAAGTGGAAAAGCGGAGTTTTGGATCCAATGCGTGCCTGAGGGTTGCAAAATTGTTCCTGGGATGACAGTTGAAAGGGAACTGCTAAAAACAATAGCTAATTAGTAGAGACGCATTTAAAATTACGTAAAATAGGTAACTGGGCATGTTCTTTGTCCGGTTTGCCTTTTGAAAATTTTCAGTTGAAAAAAATCCTATAAAGGTTCTCAGCATCCTAGATGAGAGTTAAATTCAAATTTTTTCAACCAAAGGGCATCACCGTCAATACTTACTCAGCTAAGAAGGCTCAAATTTGTGATATACTTGGTTGGATTCTTACACGGGAACCACACACACACACACACACACACACACACACACACACACACAAATTAGGAGAAAATTCTTAGAACAGTAAACGGAGGGTAGAACATCTGGGAATAGAGGAAGCGATTGATCCTCACTGAGACGGATAGTATGTCAGGAGCTAGAGACCTTCAAAGAGTTGAATCTTCACGAAAAGCCTATCATTGCATTCAAAACTGCTTGATAGATTTTTTTTTCCATTTTAACTGTTTTATTCAGGGATCAGCCTCTTTTTGTTAATTAAAATAATTTTGAAGAAGAACAATAGTTCTAGTTTACAGAGATAAGTGGGCGTAAACTGGTTTCTTATTTCAGGTGCTTCGTCGGGAATCGGAGCAGGCACAGCAGTTTATTTTGCATCATTAGGTAGCTGGCTGTCTCTCACTGGTCGCAATGATGACAGACTGAAGGAAACGGCCGAAGAATGCAAACAAGTTGGGCTGGCTGAAGACAAGGTTTATATTTGACTAATAATATAACTTAATGAGGTTGATTAAAATTTGTTCACTAAATGGTGTGTAAAAATTGCAACACGCCACCTTTCTTTCTATATGGAACTAAATTGAATACATTACCTGATTATTGGTATATTGCTCGTTATTAACTTTGAAATATATACAGTAAATTGACTATCTGAATGCCTGATATGGGTAAAATTAAGAATGCAGTTTCTTGTAACTAAAATATTCTTACTAAATAATCAATATTTCTACACATTTGTATACAATATTAAAATAACCTCAATAACGAAACCGAATATGAAATCCAGTGACATATTTTATCTGCGATATTAACAGAGAGAGAGAGAGAGAGATTCATTTTATATGAAAAATTTATCAAAAATAATAACGGAAATAGTCCTTGATCGTGCACTATGAAAAACATCAGTCAAGAGAGATTAAGTGCCTGCTTCCTATTTTACAACAGGTCATTTTCATTCTGTTTAAAATATTTTAGGGTTTTGAATAAAAATCCCTGAAAATATTGATGTGATATTCTGCACTTATACAGTGTGCGAAATTCATCCAAGTGCTCTGTAGAGCACTGGGATGAATATGGCGATTCTCGTTCTTCAGTTGGAAAAGATCTGGGTTCGAATCCCGTTCAAGAGGCGAGGCTTTTTAAAAGTTCTTTTTCAAATGAAATTGGGCTAACTATTCTCAAAAGGAAGTCACAAGATATTTTATCCTTCAAAGCAAGAAACCGGCCGAAGAACACAAGCAATTACTTGGATACTTTGGCCATAATTTTAACCAACAGAAAGTATATTTCTCCCTTATTTATTTCGCTCCCTCTTTCTTTTCACTGCAGTGATATAACCTAATCAGCAGCATTCATATTTTATGAGTATATATGCGACTGTAGTTTATCGTAACCTTAGTATTGTAACATGCGCGAGAAGTTAAGTCATTTTGCAATTAATAGTGTTATAAATTGTAATGTTATGTGCATTAATCTATTTGAATTACTACGAATAATACACACACGTATGTGATATACATCATAAAAAGCATTCATGTATATATATTACAACATGATTCGTATTGTACTTCACGAGAGATCTAAGTATGTTCATATCATGGAGACAGTGGAAGTTGTATATAGTTAACAGGCGCTTAGAAATAACGGCTTGGGCGAAAGAAAACAAACCTAACTTCTTGTATGAGTGTAGGTGACATTTATAGTATTATGTTATATCAAGAAGTACTGGAGGTCAGAGATTTTCCAGTACAAGAAATTTCTTCGCAAGATCTGGGGGTTATCAAAAGTATGACGGAATGAGTTCTTTTTACAAGAACTGAAACAAGATTGAGTTTTATAGTATTGATACTAAACAAGGTTACGGAAAGAGAATGAACAATGGATTGGAGATCACAATTTAGGTCTGCAGAAATCAATATTCTTGAGGTCATGTTGATTTGTGTAGTGCCGTGTGCTGCCACTGCAAATGCAAATCTGTGGATTTGCATTTGCAGAATAGCGTTTGTCTCAAGTTCAATAAGCAAGATTTCTTTGTTGATCGACAGTAGCAGAATGCATAGTGGCGATCGCTAATTACTTGAGTAGTATCAATGTAGCATATAAATTCAGAGTTAACAGTGTTTCTCAATTATTTTAGAAAGAATTAAAGTGAACGAGGACGATATTGTGATGTAACAATCTTCTTAGTACAATGAATATCGGCTATTTTCCAAGGTGCATGATAGATACCAGTGGAAAAGGAGAGAATAAAAAGGCGACTGCAATTTTGACAGCACAGCTTTGGCGCATTTATAGAACCAATGTTAGGCAAAAGATGATGGGAATATAAGTGGAACAGAGGAATTAAATGTTGACATACCAATGAGAACTGTTTCAATGATGCGTTAAATACAACTATTTGGATCGGAATACGGAAAATTATAATCAAACGAAGGTAAAGAGGCATGGAAACCAAACTGGCCGACCTAGTTGGCATTCTTATTATACCAGTAAAACGTGGCAAGAGTCGCTGTGTATTGGTCCATGGAAGAAGCACTCAATACCAGACTATGGCTTGAAACTAGATAACAAATGGCATGCGCAGTATACTTAGAGGATTCCCTGGAAGGAAGAGATCAAGAGTACCTGGAGAGCGCAGTTAAGGTTATATGTTGTTTTGGTAGGCATTCCTGCCAGTTCATGTGCAATCATTGGCAGTACCAAATGTTTTAGTACCTCTACCTGCATCAGTGCAGTGTAGAGGTACTTTTAAAATCTCCAGGCAAGATTATTTATCTTTAGGAAAGTTCTGGGAAAAATCAACATTTAAAGGAAGGAAATCAAAAGTTCCTTTCATTAAATGTTGATTTTAAAAAAAAAATGTTCATAATGGTAGTGGTATTATAGAGCAATAAAAACAACAAATGAATTTCACAGAATCAAACAGAGAAATGTTTTACCAAAAAATATAAAAAAATAGACAGATTATCAATCGGAAACGTTTTTGACATGGTATATCAGAGAGAATATGTGCACAGCTAAGTGCCATCCTTCAGAAGAAAAAGAGTATCTAATTATCTAAACCAGTTAAAGAGTATCTAATTAGACAAAATGAGATGAGTGGTGCTCTGAAGAATTCGTTTTTCTACGTGAAAAATAGTGTTTCATAAAATATATTCAATAATATCTTCATTTTTAATCAATAAATCGGCGACATTAATGACTTGATCGACTGAAAGATCTTGTTCGACTTGTTGACCACCACTTTAAAGGAAGTGGGGAAGTTTTACTAAAATTAGCAGAAATCACCGTTTACAGGAAAACCTACTCCGCACATATAGACAAATTTAGTTTCAACACCAACCCTCACAAGTTATGACATTATAAAAATTAGATTGACTGGACAAAGCTGCTTTGTTATGACGATAATGTCCTCACCACTGAACCTAAAATAGTAAAAAAAAAATTAAATTACTGGCACAGCACATCAAAACCAATAGTTATAATAGTTACCAAATCCATAGATGTAAACCTATCACCATAACTGAAATAATTCGAATTCTATTTTTTGCACACAAATCCTGAATAAAATACCATCAGACAACAGAAAAAAATTGACATCCATTATCCTCTCTTAAATTTTCAGTGGAAAATTTACCCTGTAGACTGCTGCTATACAACCTTTCACGTTTTGTATACAACCTTTGGTAAGTAGTGGGTCGAATCAGTTGCAGCCAAAGTACGTGCAAAACACTTCATGCAACTTATTTATAGCAATGAACATAAACAAAAGAGCCTCCATAGCTCAGACAGTATAGACGAAACCCTTTGGTAGGAAAGACCTGGGTTCGATTCCCGTCAGTGAGGTGAGGAACCTTTATCTGGTCTCTTTCGACTAAAGGTGAGTTATCTGGTTTCATAGGGAGGTAGGGGTTTTTACACCCGGAAGTTCGGGTTTTTCGTCCCCCGAAACAGCCAAACTGGCTCCGTGAACACACATGGATTACAGTCATGAATACGTCCTAACCATATGCCGGTCCCGAGCCCGGATAAAATTGGGGTTGGGGGGGGGGGAAGCAATGGTGAACTACCCTGTAAAAATCTCACCAGGATGTGATGGAATGCCTACAAAGTCACCTACCGTCGGAAACGACTGAAAGGGAAAATCAGTCAGTTAACAAAAAAATGACCAAACTGTAAGGGTAATCAAGACAGAAAAAACAAATACTAATATGAATATTGTAAGTAGACACTACTGCCTCTTGTATTGTCAAGTGATAAGGAGAAAGAGGGAATCTTTAATAGTTTCTTGAAAAGCATTGATTGAGAAAAAAACAGGTTATGGAATGAAGATGGAAGTTGTTTCGATACGTTTAACACGTTCATTGCCAATCACGCGATATCGCGCGATACGAGTTCTCACCAAACGGCCGATCACGCGTTATCGCGTAGACGTCGTTAACTAAATAAAAAATAAAAAAAAGTTGGCCACCACACGAAATTCCAATTTTCAGCTTGGCAATGAACGATATCGCGTGATCACGCGATGCGAGCTCTCACCAAACGGCCTATCACGCGTTATCGCGTGGACGTCGCTAACTAAATGAAAAAATAAAAAAAAGTTGGCCACCACACGAAATTCCATTTTTCAGCTTGGCAATGAAAGTGTTAAACTACATACGGGTATTGCCCAGTCGCTGTGGTGTTCTTGCCCGATTAGAGGAAAGTAGGGCAGTGTTAGTAATCGGTTCGGTGAAGCAATCCATATGAAAACACCTATATTCATTTTCTGATGGAACACCATTAACTTAGTAAATCAATATCAGAATGATGTCAGAACAACAATTTCAGAATAGCGTTGAAAACCGGTTTTCAGGAGGTTGAACTACTCCAAAAATTCTTTGACAATTTAATTGATTTCATTTGAATTCGTTATTCATCATAATTCTGAAAAAAAAATGGCACAGATGAATTTAAGTTACCATTTAGCTGTTGATTTATACGCATGTTTAAAAGACAATATGTCTAGTGAAAAATTCTCTCCCATTGAAGTTGAACGCTATCATGAAACGGTTGTGCTGACATCATTGTGATTCTAATTTACAAAGTTAATATCATTCCGTCCCATGAAAGCACCCACCGGAATGGTGGCCATTCCCATTATCAGTACCATGAAAATTACCATTCTCTCAATCGTGTAAGAACCGAAAAGCTGCTAGCCAACATCTGTGCACAGTTCAACTCCAAAAATCTTCTTCCCTCATTTCATTTATCTCTGTTTTTTTCTTGGAATATTCTTTTCCATACTGTTTTTCCCAATGAATACAGTCCTCAGCTTTTCAAGACACTGGTTAAGTTCCTTCTTTCTCCTTTGTCCACACAAGTCATGTTTTGTTACAGGTCTTGTAATCACTGATATATGGAATGTGTGGTGTTTAATCATATTTAAGAGATCTATATTATGGATTAGTTCTGATTTATACTGATATATGCTAAATGTATGTTTCAGATATATGTAATACAAGGAGAAGTAGATCGAGAAGAAGATGTCAAAAACATCGTAATAAAGACGATTGAAAAATTTGGCAAATTGGATGTTTTGGTAAGTTTACGTTTTTTTTTGGTCTCGCAATAATTCATTCTTTAGTATTTGGTAATCATTAGATAAAATATTCACGAAATAGTGGTGACTTGGATTGGGAATAGATTATTAGAATTATGAAAGAAACAATTAAAAGTATTAGATCAGTACATTATATTCTGTTCACCATTTGTCTGTATTGGGGGATTAAAAATCCAGCTACATCCGTTTATGACCAGCTAACACATCTCAGTTGAAAAAAATCTTCTTAAGGTCTTGAGTCATCATAGAAAGGATTCGAACTCAGATCTTTTCAACTTAAGGGTAAATATCATGAATGCTTCGAGACTAGTTAGTCCATAGTAATGAGTGAAATGCAGTGGATCCTGATTAATTGGGTCACATCGGTAGGGGCGTTATTTGGAAAAATAAGTGGCTGCTCCAATTACATGAGGTTTCTCGTAAAGAATTTAAAAAGGGTATGCACATAAGATAAAAGACAAGTTTTTCGCTTATTGAGTAACCAAAGTACTGACTATAAGTGGCTTTAATTAAAGTAAGATGTATTTGTCATAAAAAACACTAAATTAATTTATATATGTATCAAACACGCATGCAGCCATAGTAGTTAAAGACGTTCTAAGGATTTATCGAGTGTAGTCCCTCAGATTTCTTTGATTGACTGCAAATGAACAAAATCAGCGCAAGTGTCTGTTGCAGATATAGGACTGCCTTTATTGCCTTTCTGCATGAAAAAAAAAGAGTCGTAATGTAGTAATAAAATTTCTAACGTACTAATCAGTCATTACTTCAAGCGCAGGAGTGTCGTAATCACATCCATGTTCTTCTAATATCTCCTGATGTTTTATTACCATGTACTTCACGATTTCGCCCTCAAAACCTTCATTTTCATTATAACATTTAAGAATTATCGTCAATGGATACAAACTCTTCAAAGATTCTAATGTGGTTCACTTCTAAAAAGACGTCGTTTTCACTATTGATCGTATCTAGCATATCCATGATTGAATGCTTAAAAGTACAGTGAGCAAAACAGTTCTAAATTGGCGTGTTGCTTGATCCTCGCCAACTATGTGCCACAAACAGTATTGATTTTAAAAGATTTACTTTTGCGCTGATTCCATAGCTCTTGAAGATGATGCCAGCAGATTTTCTACAAATGCATCAAGTATGAAACTTATACGACTCAAGGTGTTCAGATTCTTTTATGATTCCTATGTCCGTTGGCTGTAGCAAGGATTATGATGTTTGTAATTAGGAATTCTAACTGAATATTTTTCAAAGAATCTAAATGAGGATGTGCTACACAATTGTCAAGAACTAGTAAATTTTTTCTTCATTTTTATTGTAATTCTGTCCGAACTCATTTGCCAATTAAAAATTCCACAATGCAGCATAATTATAACAGAGAACCATCCGGCGTGACACGATAAAACAGCCGTTTCATCTACACTAGATTTTTGAAATACGATTCGCACTTTTGTTGATTTCCATTCTTCGACACTTATATCAACTTTGTTTTCTCATCGTTTTTTTTTCTTTTTAATGCCAAACCGCGATGTGACAATCATCCATCAGTTGCTTTAAACTTGCTGTGACCAACCTTATTGGCTAACTCTTCTGAACAAGGCCACTTACACGCACAGTTCATTCAGTTATAATAGCGAACCATTGATTAAGGACGTCCACAACACCTAGATCCTTATCTTTACGCTTTCGTGTTTTTGAAGTTCCCTATTTTCTTTCCAACAATGTCCATTCTTCTTCTTTTTCTTCTTCTTCTTCAGGTTTCTCGTATCAGGCGTGAGATTGCCGGTTTTAGCACTCTAATTATTTTAGTCAGTGGGAAATGACGGGTATTAAGCGGCTGATTTTTAATTTACGAGTAAGTAAATCAATTTTGTCAGCGTCAAATCTTTTCTCGGAATTTTTGTGGGGCTATTGCAGTGTTCCTTCCAGTTTTAAGCTTATGCGTAGACACTGAAAACTTTAAATTGTGTGCATGTAGCCTTTAAATTCTTCTGGTCCGTTTGCCTGTTTTTCGGGATGAAAAAACCGTGCACCTCCGTATGAGACCGACTAACTTACCTTCAATTGGAAAGCTCTGATAAAGGTACTAGACGCGATTCGAACTCAGGCCATCACAACCGTCTCAGCTATGGAAGCTCTTTGTAGAGGTCTAAAGTTACAAAAAAAAAAAAATCTCTACGTGCGCTACAATAACGACTACATCTTTATCTGCTAGAAGCCACTGCAAAACTGCAACTAAAACTAGTGTTTGTTCTACTGACAGAATGACTTATGCAATGATTTAGCACTTTTTACAATACTCCATGTGGTAGAGATTACTGGTTGTCCAATTAAACAGCAATGCTTATCAAATAAATGAAACAAATTATTGTTATATGCTGATTTTGTTTTTGTTCTTCCAGACTTGTCCAACGACTTACCGATTAACAGTAGGGTCAATTAATCGGAATCGACCGTCCATAATAAATAACTGGCCACACATTGCTCACAAATCAAATGCGCACACCCCATAAAATTGACAGGCAAATTTTACGGGGTATGCGCATAATATGATTACAGTTAATGACAGTAAGCGCACACCTATTGTACAATAGACGCGATTAAATTTAATACTGCTCTCATAATTGGTGATATGAAAACAGACTGTATAAGAACCAGATTCTCAGATTCTGATTCTTATACAGTTCAATCTATCTCTCTAGATTGTATGGAATTACTACTCATGCCTGGCCTCGAAAAATATATTAATGTCCTGACGAGGGAATTCAGTACCACTATAAAGTTCCTGAATCATCTACTTTAAGTAGGAAAAAAAAAAAAACGTCTTGAATTAATTTCTCAGAGGTCAGTTCCAAAACTATTAAATGAAATTTATGAATAAAAATGTAAAAACAGTTGCAATGAATTTTTAAAATTAAAGGTATTTAAAAAAGAAGGCAGTTTACAAATAATTTAATTGGCAGAAACAATAAAATGGATACAATGATCACAGAAGATGAAGAGCCAAGGAATTCAATGATCCTTTCTTTGGGGCATGCAATGAAAATCTAACAAATAGTAAAATACTTCGTCAGTTACAATGTAATGCAGTGGTTCTTAACCTTTTCAAAGTAACGGAACACTTTTGATTATAAGAAAAATATGGGGAACACCAAAAACATTTATTTTTTTAGTATTTTCTTTAAACTAACAATAAAAATATGCATGGACTCGCCTTTTATATAAAAATGGAGAATTTTTAATGCGATACTTGAGCTTGTCAGTTCTTGCAGGTTTCAGCAATATCAGGTCTAATATGTGATATAGCTCTTCTCATCTCCTTGTCTATATTAGTAAGTCTTTCACGCGTTTTAGTTTTTATATGGGTTGATATTGAGAAACCGACCTCACACAAATATGCTGTTGAAAACTGTATCAAAATTTTCAGTGCCCTTGTGGAGAGAGCTGGGTATTCGGCTTGGACAAAAATTCAAAATTCCTCAAGAGTTATTTCAGAGAATTTCATTTTTAGAGTACGATCCATTGACAAGGTAACTAATTGTTCGTCTTCATGTAACGAAAATTCACAACTCGATGTATTAACTGTGCCCAATGGATTTCGTATCCAGTCATAATTGTGTGTATTTAAGGAAGGAAAGCAACTTGAAATATTTTCTTCCAATATTATTAATTGTTCTGTTATAACGGAAATAATTCCATCCACATTTTTATTCAGACTAGCCAATTACACTTAGAACTGTGTCATGTGACATCTTTCACCGCCGGAACACTTGTAACCGGTTCGGGGAACACCGGTTAAGAACCACTGCTGTAATGCATTGCACTAACCTAAAAGTGCTATAAATTTCAGGCTACAATGGCATTAATGTAAACTTTTTCAAAGAATGTCAAGATATATATATATATATATATATATATATATATTCCTTCCCTCCTCTTTTACCTTGCGGTGTCAAGGATTTTTCTAGATTTAACCGCTACCGTATCGAGGATAAGGTTGTTAGCCCTATGCTTCCAGGTGTGTCCCTATGTCTGTAAAAGCGTGTGTTCACGGGCCAGTTTGCCTATTCTGGGGGGGGGGGGGAACAAAACATCCGAGTTTCCGGGTGAAAAAATCTCCTACCTTCGTATGAGACTGGCTAACTCATCTTTAGTCGAAAGAGACTAGATTATGATCAGAAGGTTCCTCACGTCTTGGACGGGAATCGAACCCAGGTCTTCCTGACCAAACCCTGCTGAAGCCTGTCGAAAGCAGGTCTTGTTGTTGTCAAGAAGCAATTATCATATTCGTCTTAGTCAGTCACTCAAACAAAAGAAAATATTGTATTACATAGACAAACAGTATGCACAAAGATACTAATTGGCAACACTGAAACAGAATTGCATGTCCTCAAATTTTGGAAATGACTGATATTCACAGGTAATTAATGTGATCGTTATCATTTAAGTACCCACCTTATTAATGTACTGTATATGCAGAGTGATCAAAATAAAAATATCCCAGTTTAAGGCTTGTGGAGCGCCACCCAGAGATCCAAATGTTGCGAAAGTTTGCAGGAATACATTGTGCGTCATGCGGAAGCGATATCTGAGGGGAAAAAAAGTAGTTCGAAAATAAACTAACAGGATGCGCTGTATGATGTATTGAATGTAGATGTAGTAATTTTTCTGTGTGTGTGTGTGTAAGAAGGAGAAAAGCGACACAATCATAAATAACACATTTTTTATTCACTTCCATTATGCATTTACGGGTTGTACTGCTTAATATGTTGTCCTTCCCGGTATACCACAAATTGCATCCTTTGCAGTGTGTTCAACGGCAGAACGCAGCTGGTTGGGACTGATGTTGCGAACATGTTAACTTGCCAGCTCTTTCAGAGCTGGCAAATTAACAGGATGATCCCAATAAACCCTGTCTTTGAAAAATCACCAGAGTCAGAAGTTACAGGGGGATCACAATCCGGTGAACGAGGAGGCCATGCAGTTGGTAACGCATGGCTGACACTCTGGCTTCCGTGAAAAGTTCTCGAAGAACCTCCTGTACGAATTGACTGATGTGTGAAGGGACTTCATCCTCCACG
The DNA here is from genome assembly GCF_054136105.1 of Typopeltis vanoorti. NCBI lineage: Eukaryota > Metazoa > Arthropoda > Arachnida > Uropygi > Thelyphonidae > Typopeltis > Typopeltis vanoorti. Next base: position 23,844,518 of record NC_143559.1, on the reverse strand, counting down.
AAAATGACAATCCATGCACAGGCACTACTAACTGTGGCACAACAAAATTGTTTATCATATCGCGATACCTTTCGGCAGTAACTGAGCTGGTTACAGGACCCGACTGGAGAATGTACTCAAAGAAGAAGAATGGTCCAATTATAAACGAAGTGGTAAACCCACACTTGGCAGTAACTTTGGGTGAATGAAAAGGAATTTGTTGGATTGAATGCGGATTTTGAGTAGCCCATATGGGCAATTATGGTAATTCGCAGCTCCATTCATGTGAAAGCGACCCTCATCTCCCCACAAAATCATTCACAGCCAAGCAGCGTCCCACTCTACTCGAGTAAGGAATGTTAAAGTGAATGTCAGTCGACTTTCAAAGTCCTGCGGACGCAATTCCTGTGTCAGGATTATCTTGAATGGGTAGAAATGCAGCATTTTTCGTGGAATTTTCTATTTAGTTGTGTAAGACATCTAGGTGTCTCGATACAGTAGGTGTACTGGAGGAACCAACGCTGTTATTCATGGCCTTCTCCACAACGGCACTAGCAACTTCATTTACTCGTTGTGAACTGCTTGGATTGCGACCTCTGCCAGGTTTAACTCTCAGCGATCCCGTCTATTCAAAACTACATCCATTGCAGAGCAATGGAAATAGTGGATCTCGTCGAAATATTTCAGGCGACGAAGTTTGCGGAGTGCAGCAAGGCTCCATAAGGCCTTAAACATCATACTTTAATTTTGATCACTTTGTACTTTATTGCATTCCGTATTACTGTTAACCGATAAATAATGACATGATAAAACAATAAACGCCTTAAAACACTTTACTTGCTTTAGTTTATTATGTTTATAAGAGATTCACAGCTGCTATTCATGGAATTTCTTGCTTGTTACAGGTGAATAATGCAGGAATGCTTATTTCCAATTCAATTGAAGACACGAGTATGGAACAATACGATAAAGTCATGAATGTAAATATACGTTCAATGTTCCAGTTGATCCAACTATGCATTCCACACTTGGAAAAGACAAAAGGTAAGAAATAGGAATTATTTTTGAAGTTATTTTTTCGCTATACACATTCCTAATAAGAAATTATGTTTATAATTTAAATTACTAAGGCTTGTACATTTTGTTCCCTACACAAATAGTTTTTGACAAAGCATCAGGTGTATAACTAAATTATATTAAACTCGAAATTTATTCAGTTTCTGTACATAACTATCTTAGCAGACGTGAAGAAATTAGTTGACCATTTTAATAGTCATACTTGAATCTTAATTCTAATTATATTGGTCAACAAATCAATACATTTTTGTAATAAGATTAATTTAGGTGACTCTGATGTATTTTGAAATTGTGAATCAAAAAATATAACTTATCACTTTAGGAAATGAAATCGTTGAGGATTTGTTAAAAGTGTGTACGCTGTATTTGAAACACATTATCATGAAATAATCAGTAAAATACTAGAACTGCAATCTGTTACTTAATTGTTCTTTTGTAATTATTACAACTCTCGTGAAATAGAGATAAAGCGATAGTTTAAAAATGTAAAATGGTTTTAACATGAACCTCTCATATCTAGGAATACTGTACCACAAAATTGGAAATGGGCTGTCAGAGTTTAAGCTTATGATCAGACATCTTTGAACCACTCCACCTCGATGCTTTACTTCAGAATTATGCCAGAGACTTCGCAAATAAGCATGATTGCTTTTGTTTGGTGTCGTTCGTTTAAGAACATTAAGAGGCGACACATCACTCCAAACAAAGACTGCGTACTTCTATTATTTTCAGTATTCCAAAACAGAGGACCAAATACAAAACATAGATTTGTAATGACTGTTGCAAGTTAGTAAGTTAATATGGCTCTGGATTGATGGAAAATCAGTTCTAGACTTTTGGAGTGCAAATGATTTGGAGAGAGCACGGAGGTTATTTAACGGATTGTTGCTAATGCATCTGTATATGCTATGAAAATCAATTAACTGTTGTATATCGAAATTTAGAATTTTCTAATATAAGACCAGTTATACTAACTTTTCCAACATCTGCTCCACAATTAAGGAAAACTATTGCGATACAGATGGATGATATACTTTCTATGTACTTCCGGTGTTTTTTTCCCCCGGAACAGCACTGCAAGTTTCTATTGTATTTCGAGTTTATTCAGTCTGTTATCATATCTAGTAATTATGATCATCTTCTCTTATTTATTTACCTTAGCTTCTATTTAGATACACAAGAAAAGAATTACTTTGAATAATGCTGGTTATTTCCACTGCTGGAATCTTTCATATTTTAATTTCTTCCGTACCATACTTTTTTTCCCAGACCATTCTTTATTTTATCATACAATTGCTGACAATTTCTATTTCCGTTCTCCAAACTATTTTCTTCCTATTCTTTCCCAGCGGAATTTTATTTCTCAACATCATTACACTCGCTCTATTCATCCATTTAACTGTCGTGATGCAGTCCAACATCATTAAAGTAATACTTGATCAACTTGTAAGCGCTATTATTCTCCTTATCAGCAAATTCCTCACGCCATTGTACGTTCGTAAGCTGTTGACCGAGTCTCTCATAGTGCTACTTTTAAATTTCGAATATTCTAATTGCTGAATAAAACAGACGCGTGTTTAATCATCTCCTATATTAGAACCACGTGACAGCTCCCACTAGATAACATAAAATATCATTCATTACCACATACCGATATGTCTTAACACTCGATGCCTTTGTGTTCCTCTTCCGCATATTGTGTTAAATAATGATTTTCGAAAAAGAAACGGATTTCTTTTCCTGTGCTATTTCCTGCTTAGATCCTCATTTTACCACTATCATCATCATCATCTGCTGAAATACGAAGGGGTATGCTGAGTACACCCCTAGTATTTAGCAATAAATATTAGGGAGTAAGAGGTAAGATCCATATAATAATCATCCAAGTGTCACTTGCTACTTTTATTTGCCGAAACATATTACTTACATCGCTTTCACTTCACACAAATCCGGCATGTTTTTTTACGAGTGGTCAGCTAACCCATTCTCCAACCAACAAAGCTGCGGGTTCCACTCCCGATGTGGGAGTGAATGTTTGTGATTATCTTTAGACGCGAGATGAATTTCATTAGCCAGTGTGAGACACCGCCCTTACTGGAGGCTGCAAGTGGCTTGAAAAAGTTTCATGTTTGATCTCTAGAGCAGGATTTCTGGTCATATTTAAAAATTTAAAAAATATGAAATTTAATAATAAAATGGAAAAAATCCTTAGCCCACTAACGGCACTAATGTAGTATAAGCTTACAACCCTTTCGTAAGTTACAGCGTCTCCAGTTCTCGAGAAGATTTGAATCCACGACTAACAGGCTGTGGCTTCGAATCTTGATATGTGTGCGTATAGGTGAGAATGTCTTCTGATGGCAGATGAATGCCATGACTCAGTTTGAGATCACGTTTGGTCTCTAGAGCAGGGTTTTAAGAATATCTAATCCTTACTCCATCGACGATACGAATAACAATGTATTATAGCACTGTTATAGTAAGGAAGATATTAATAAGAAGATGGCAGTGACACTATGACGATAGTGTCACTCTCGTCTCTCTTCCCTTAAGGTTTTCAATCTCCAGTTGATGCTATTTCTCTGCTACTGTATCTTACACAAAACTCCGCTCCCCTTTTTATTAATCTTGCTGGAATATACTGTAATTAGCATATTGTCTACTTGGCAGGATAATGCACTCTATTAACCACTTCTAACGTATCTCAAACATTCTCGGCTGAATTTAATCGGTTGATGCCATTATTTCCCCAGGTTATTTTTGATATGCGTTGCATCTACCCATGTACACGTGAACCTAATTCTAGATCTCAATTGTATACAGCTGGTTTGCCATTCTTCTCTGTCCGTCTAGGAATAACGGTATTTTTATGTCTGTAGATGTGTTCAAGGGGGCAGGTTTGCGTGTTTCAGGAAATCTAATCAGTTGATGCAACTTCTCTGCAACTATAATATAGAGTTAACATAGAGTAAGCAATGATATTTTAATCTGCTATTTTAATAGAGGTAATATTGAATTAACAACGATATTTTAATCTGCTACTTTCTTTCCTGTTTGTAGGCAACGCAGATTTCAAATAACTGCATTAAATATTTATGCAAATAAAGAGTGAAAGGCTTCCTCGATGTCACATGTTTCCTTACAAATACATTACTGTTTAGATCAGAATTTAGTAGGATTTTTAATGCAAAATTCTTTGTATTAAGAAGATTTTCAATACATAGTTTATTACTGCTGCAAGTAGTTCGATACTGCCTTTTATTTAATTAAAAATATTTCATCATATTACAGGTTCGATTATAAATGTATCCAGCATGGTTTCAAAGCAAGCAGTGAGTACTACAATTATTTTTGAAATGCGCTATAGGATGTTTATTTCTGAAAATATTCCATACAATATCGAACACCTGAAAATGATAAATGAAAAGCCCTTAAATGAGTGCAGTATAAAAATATCATTATATTACCTGTACGCTATGAATATTTTATTATTAGACTGAGTAAACATGCATCAATAAGCGAGATGGAGCCCATAACTATCGGATACTATCAGCATGAAGCATTCAGTGGCTCGCATTTTTAAATTCACAAGAAAGCAGGATGAAAACTTGAATATTGATTTAAAAACCAAATTTACGCTGATAGCTGTTATTGTCGTGGAATAAGTTTCTATAATTCAATTATGAACAAAGATCAATTTTCACTTTTGTTTCAAAACTAAAATGTCGTAGGTATTTTGTTGGCAAACACTATCCTGATCCTAACATCACTCTACTTTTGTCTTTTCCATGGAGCTTAATGGGCGCTACTCTGCTAGGCCGAATGTTTTTCCGCTGTCCTCTGGACATGTAAAAAGAGCAGCTGCTGGTCGATATCCATACACAGTTCAGCATCTAATTCAATTTTTGCAAGGGCCTTACCTATACCGTTTTGCTCAAGAACTAATATATTCACCTGTTTAAGAAACACATCAACATATTCCCTCTTTCTACAGGACCACTTGCCCACATTAAACATTTATGCAGATAAAAAGTAAAAGACTTCCTCGATGTTACATTACCAATACATCACTGTTAAGATCAGAATTCACTCTTTTTAGTGATCTTTTTTCATTCCACAAAACAGACAAACCGGAAAGAAGAACACACGCAATTAACAAGCATAATAATTTGGCCTTATACTCCTAGTTACTTGGGCCATAACTCTAAGAAGCCGAATAGAGCCATTGATATAAAGTATTTTATATCGATGTATTTTATATTTAAGATATATAATACAATAATCTAAATTTGTTATACACTTACTATTATATTAAATTAAAATTATTATATTAATTTTCAGTATATACAGTTTTTGAAAGCCAACTAATACTTGGTGCACTTCATACTTAGACACTGTTTGCATTCCATGTGTATGGATATCGATCAGCAGCTGCTCCGGGAGAAAAATCACTGCCAACTCCCATATAAGACTGGCTACACCTTCAATTGAGAAGCCATGATGAAGGTTCTTTACGTCCTAGACGTGATTCCAACCGAGTTCTTTCCAACCAAATCGCATCGTTGAAACCGACTAGGCTACGGAGGATCACGATATATAGAATGAAAACGGTGGGCCGGCCAGTCGCCAGATAGCAGACGGGCTCGAACCTGTCAGTAACAATTTAGGAGGCTACGCGGTCAACTGGATCATAATCCCGGTTTCACATACTATGCTAGATTGTGCTTGAAGAAAGAGCCGAAGAGTGGTATGTGGAAGGCACTGTCCAGGGTACGTTATGGCAAGGAGAACGGTCGCTCTCTATATGGGTGTTATGGTCATGTCCAAGAATCTACTCTATTCACTGCATGTCCCCACTTTCTCCGCCCGCACTTCATAATTCGATTCGCTACGAGGGTGGCGCCTGTGCCTTTGTGAGATCAGACACTGTTTGCCAGATGATGGCTAATTTAGAATCCCTCGTTTTTGACCTCCTGTGGCGCAAGGTTTCCTTGCTTTTTAGTAACACTCATCTGCTGAATTTACTGGTTAGTCTCCACACACAGAGAAAACCACCTTACTTCTTCCTCTTCATGAACCTCAACGATCTGCAATTTAGTTAACCAAATAGTGAAATCAACTTCCTAGGCGACATTAATGTCCCAGCTACAACTGGCTCACCTTTACCAACACGAGTAAGATGGATGAAATGCGAAAGCATTTGATATAAGCAATGATCTCACGCAAATCATGCAAATCTAATAGTCTCCTTTCTTGCCTTTCCTGGGACCTCGACAGATTGTCTCATTGCAAATGATTTCATACTCACGTAATGCGGAGTATGCAATTAAAGTTGCGCGCACACACACACACATGTATATATTACTATCTTTTAAATAAAAAAATAGCCTTAAGAGAATGATTTTGTAATTGTAAAAAAATATTTAAAATGAAACGTTGCAGCCAGGGTAATGAAAGGTTAGCCGCTCATTTATATGCTTACATATACATATGATCATGATATGATTTATTCATAAGCAGCGTACTAAGAAAACTCGGAAATAAGCTGCAACGGAATTTCCAGTTATCTGCTTATTAAGAGGGTGACAAATGAAATTACAGTAGTCATATCTGCAACAGGTGTAACTGAATAATTAATGAAACGGGAAGAGTGAGTTATTTAAAGCGTAAAAGAAAATTAATAATTTCTGAAATATTCTAAGGCGTGAAACCTTAGAATTTCCATTTCAAAGACAGCGAGTACAAAAATGTTCGATTGCTGGATATCTGCTTTAAATAAGAGATTCAGCATGGTGAGTGTTCCCACGTGGAGAGAGATACCCACAGTAGGTAGAGTTGAATTTCTTTATTTCTAGTGGGAGATAAAGTTGTTAACCAAAAGAGCACGAACAATAAACGAGGAAATCTAAAGACATTGAAGTCTACGATTTCTAAATTCCTGCCTTCAAAACCAAACTTCTTGGAATAAAACTCAGTGAGGTGCACAGTCCTTCTTCTTCTTCCTACAGAATTGCATGTCTTCACCATGCATCTCTTTAGGAAGAACATGTCATTTCTTCTATATGAATGAGACTTTTCTATTATGTTCTACGCCGTGAAGAATTAGTGATGTTTAGTTTTTCGCCTCTCTCTCTCTCTCTCGCTATAACACACGCACGCACGCACACACACATGGAGGAGACTACGATGGAAGATGTCTCTCAAACTCTTGTAGGAAGGTCTGTATAAAAATAGACTTCATCCGCCCCATATGCTTAAGCACTTTTACTAGACGGTTATCATCGTAGATTGGGATTTTGTCAGCAGTTTCTACAAACAGCGTACGGGGAACCAATGATTTCTCTCTTGTGTTTTTCGCCGACGAGGCAATCATTCGAAATGGTATCTTCAATTATCACAAGTCATATGTGGGCCAATCAAATCCGCATGCAGTTATTCAGTCAAGACATCAGCAACAATACTCTATCAATGTACCCGGAGATATCAATATAGTCGTATATTCTGCCTAAATAGGCTTATAGAACTTTTGTACCGTCACTTCTAGTAAAGTGACGGTACAAAACTAGTAAAGTGACGGTGTGCTTGATGACGTCGCCTAGGTGTGGACGAAAAATATGTAGTTCATGCATTATGGAGCTCTACCACCTTTCAGTCGTGAAGTCGATGGGTATCTTGAGTAAAGGTTTTGGAAAGATGGATGATCGATATGAACCAATTACATAGCCTCCTCAGTCAGGTGACTTAAATCCTGTGGACTGTCTATTGTGGGGCCATTTGAATTAATTTAGATACTCTATCCCAGTAGGGAGGGTTCATGGGCGGCAGGAATGTGTTGAACGTGCAGATACTGAAATCAGACATCGGCCAGGAACTTTCGAGTTGCAAGTACACCCACAGGTGTTCTTGCAACCGACATTGTTCCTTTTTGTCACTTACTAAGGGATTTCTGTCCATTTTTTATTAACAGTTTGCCTCATCTTCTTGCACTGCAAGCTGTTCCTACTGGATGATGCTACCTTTTTGTTATTTTGGAGGTGTAAAATACTACTAAAAAAGTTAATGACAGGAGAGTAGGATCACCCAGAGGAAGAGAGAGTGCATAACCTGTACCCTAGGTAGAATATGATGTTAGCATCATAGCGTTGTATACAAACTGCAGTTACAATGATTAGTTATAACAGAAAATTAATTTTTAATGTTTGAATATAATTTTTATATCTGATTTTTCTGTTTTGAACTCTGACAATGTCTTTTTTCTGCTAGTTTAGTTTGTTGGCAATGAGAATTGATAATTTATTTAAATTACAATGCTATTCTGATGTTTTCAGTTTTCTTATATCCCTGTGTACTGTATGACTAAAGCAGCCATGGATGCGCTCACAAGATGTGCGGCCTTAGGTAATGTCATACACGTAATAAATAAATTTGTTTTTTTCTGTTTTGCTTTGTGTACTAGAAGTGAAAGCATAAGATCAGAAATATATAACATTAATATTAAATGGAAGAACTTCTGAAACGCATGAGAGCTTATAGTCTAAAGAAAAGCTATAGAGGGTTCAGAGCGACATTTCCTGTCAAATAAAGTCTTTTAATAATTAAGGAAATTTAATAATTATAATCCGAGGTGCTCCAGGCCCTTTAAGGTTTACGACCCCCCCCCCGCGGCCGGTTTGACTGGTTTTTGGATGAAAAACCTGATTTTTCCGGAGATGCCATATTATTCATCTTTATCGGATGGGCGGGCGTTTGGAGGTTGTTGCTTGTTTTAACACACCCAATGCTTTAATTAATATCGGTGGATATACAGCAAAATTTCAAATACCTAATAATAGGCATTGCTGATTTTGGATTTGTTGTGCATCATCGTAGAACAATTTTACAAATTGTTCTTCAACGCACAACATGCTTTAATATCATCAGAATTGAAGGAATTGAAATTTCATTTTCGCTCTCGAATTAAATGCTTAAGTTTGTTACTGCTTAGAATATTTCCCCGTAGTCTTAGGTTACGTTCCTCGATATTATTGTAATCAGCATTTCAAAAACTACCGTTTTCAAATTATATGAACATTAGTTTATCTCACAATTAAGAGAGGCTGGGCCGCATTATTTAATGAGGAGTGAGAAGGTATTTAAAAGATATTTAGAAGAAATTAAATTATGGAAAGAAATAAGGTTCAACTCAATTGAAAGTATTAAGATTATTGTTTACTGATAAGCTACATTCTGTTTTTGTACACCTCACACAATTAGAGCTAATTCTTAATGTATGCTATATTCGTTTTTGAAACTTACAGTGATCCTATTTACATTTTTTCAGAGCTGGGATCCAAGAACATCAGGGTAAATTCAGTAAAGTAAGTAACATCTGATATATAAAATGCTTCTTATATGATGACTATTTTCCATATCCCAATCATCCGAGTTTTCTAATTATCTATTTACTTTTTAATCGCAACAATAATGCAGTAAGTGAAATTAGCATAGAACTTTACTGCTAATAAAACAAGGATATTCAGTGTAGGATTAACGAGAGGGATGAAAGTAACAATACATTCTGACCATTTTTAAGAATGTGTTATTAAGCGAAGTGCTTAGTAGAATACTGCCTCCAAATGAGGTTGGAATGTGATATAAAGTGAAACTGAAGGCTACTCGCAGCGCTTTATAAAAAGTAGAAAACCTTTTCTTCATTAATGGTTCTGTATTTAAAAACGGGCTACTACACACATCCCTCAAATTACGAAAGGCGAAAGTGCTAATTCCTAATTTTCAATTTTTCAATGTTGAATATATTGCGAGAGCCGAGAGACTAGCTACTCACTTGTGTTAAAAAGTCACTTAGCGCTAAATAGCTGACGTACTCCGTTTGGGGAATAAAATGTATTAGCGAATTTATTATTTTATTATTTTTAAGTATTTTAAATCATTATAAATATAAAATACTTTACACACACACAGCTTGGAAAGAAGTCAACAGACACCATAGTGTGAGGATAAACAGCAATGGCGCCCAACTTAATAAGATGTGGGACCTCCTTTCGCTGCGATGACTGCAGCAATCCTACAGGACACACATTCCACAAGCATACGATAACGATCAATGGAAATTTTGGACCATTTTACCTGTAGTCATGGAATAAAGTCCTGGAATGTTGGGCGGACTTCCCTTGACCTCACCAGACGCTCCGTTTCATCCCATGTTCAATAGTGTTGAGATCAGGGCTCTGTGGGGCCAGTTAACTGATGACATTCGTGTCCACAAACCACAGTTACAACAGCAGCCTTAGGACACGGTGCATTGTCTTGTTGAAAGAGACAATAGTCAGTTCCTTAGAAATGCCACAAAGTAAGAAGCATTGCATTGTCCAGAATGTTCAGATACCTCCCGGAGTTCAATGTTCGTGGCACCACAAACAGAGGTCCGAGGCCAAACCAGAAAAAACAGGACCATACCATCACACAGCCACCCATTTCATAGTTGGGGTTACGTACTCTGGCGAAATACGCTCACAGGACATCCGCCACCCCAACTCCCAGTCTATCTGCTCGGTAGAGGGTGTAGCGTGATTCGTCGCTCCATAAGGCAGCTTTACAAGCTTCCACGTCCCACTGTATACACTCTTTGCATCACTGAAGACGACGCAGCATGTTGGTTTGGGTAATGTGGGGCTTGCATATTGCGGTCCTGCCATGGAAACCCATGTTGCGAGCCTCGCTTTTGAATGTTTTTGTGCATTCAATGTGTCGGCCGACGAATGGCGGTTTTTACATATTATTCTTCGTAGCACCCTACGGTCACATTCGGTGGTTTGTCCACTGCTGGTAGCATTTGCCTTTGATTCCCTGCACTTTCATCTCAGTATGGTATCACTGATTGTTGACCTGTGGTGGCCCAATCGTCAACAATTTTCCGAATAGATAGGCCGGCAACATGGAATCCTATCAGTTTAATTAATGGTTCCATTAATCAGTTTAATTAATAATAATTAAACTATTAATGTGAATTAATAGTTTAATTCACATTAATAGTTTAATGTGAAGCAAATAGCCTATATATATATATAGGCTATTTATATAGGCTATTTATATATATAGGCTATTTATATAGGCTATTTATATATATATATATATATATAGGCTATTTGCTTCACATTAAACTATCTCAATATCTCATAATGAGGATAATATCAAATAAAGGAGATGTGCTCTGCATTATGGGATACTGAGGCAATTTGATGTGAAGCCGTTTCGTTTGCCTTCATAAATAGCCTTGTTGGAAAAATGCTTCATGCGCAGACTGTTTTTTTTTTTTGGTTTAAGCTTGGAGGGAGTTTATTTAATTAAGTTATGCATTTTTTTTTGTTTGACTTTGTTTCAGCGAGAGAACAGCATAACCACTCCTCCAACCAACAGGCTATTAATGCGAATCCTACTGTGAAAATCTATAATCAGTAGGTGAATTTCATCACCGTGTGATAGAAATTACCATCCAACGTATTGGAGGCATTAAATGGCATCTTAATAATAACCTAATCTCTATATGTATTAAGGTTTCCAATATCGAAAAACATTTTCTTGATCATGTCAGACATACAAAATCTACAGGTGGATTTCTCTTAGTATTAGTTTTATATGATATGCTCTTCCAGTTAATCTGCAGTTCGGAGTGAGGAAGTATTTCAACAAAACTGTATAGTTATGCATATGCATTTTACTTTAAATATTTTGAGTCTGGTTATTGCAGCATGCATAACAGCGTTTTCTCTTTGTTAACAGTACATGTAATGTCATTCACGGTTATAGTGTTTTCAGTTTGTAGACAAGTACGTAGTAATTACACCATATTTTAAGATATTTTTATGCCTTGTAGATTAGCATCTTAATGTATGTAGAAACCGTTTTTTAATCTATAAAGTTAGTGAGAGTCTGGAGTTTGTTTTATTGATATTGTTAGTTGGACTACTAAACTTCAGATCAATATCTAAGTCCGAGATATTATTATTTATTATCTGAGACCTCTAAGGAGTCGGACTCATCGAGGGAAGCTATAAATCACCCGAACCAGCTGTCATACCTTCCCTTAAATTCATTCGCACTAGATGCACTTACTACCTCCTAAAGGCAAACTATTCCACTCACTCACTCACTGCTCTCTGGGAGAAAAACCTAGATGTTACCCCTTTCTTGACTGGGAACAAACTTAATTTTCCATGGATGCCCCCGTGTTTTCTCCTCACCTTCCATATAACGAAAAATTTCATCAGATGATATCCTATAACACACCCATTCAAAAGTTTATAGACCTCTATCATATCCCCACTCTTTCTCCTGTTAACCAGAGTATGCAATCCACATACTCGCAATCTGTCCTCATAATCTAAATCCCATAATTCGGATATAATCTTTGTAATTCTTCTTTGCACCCTTTCCACAGCTTATTTATTCCTGTGGAACCCGGGAGACCAAACCTGCGCAATAATCCAGGTGCAGTCTTATCAAAGCCTTATAAAGAAGCAAAATTATTTCCTTACCCTTACATGTCACGGTTCGCTTCAACATCGCAATTATCCTCTGCGTTGTATTTGCAACTTTTGCTATGTGACCTTTGAACTTCAAATTCCTATCCATTAATACATCAAGATCCCTAGCCTCCTCAGTTTCTTGTAGCATAACTCCACTAATATAAGATGCCGCTGGAACTCTAATCACGCCAAAGTGCATAACTTTGCACTTACTAACATTAAACGACAGACATTTTCGTTTGCCCAGATTTCCAGTCTATTCAAATCATTTCGTAATTGCTGAATATCAGTAGCATCCCTGATTGCCCTGCCTATCTTCGCATCATCAGCAATTGCAAATCTGACGATAGACCCTGCTTGAAGTCATTAATGTATAGATTGAACAATAATGGCCCAAGGATTGAACCCTGAGGTACATCACTGGTCACCTTAAATCTGGTATATTAACACCCACCGTATACCACTTTTTGATATCTGTATGTCAACCATCTCCTGATCCAAGTCAAAAGTTTATATTCCAATCCCATATTCTCCATTTTATGCAATAGCCTTTCGTGTGGTATCCTATCAAATGCCTTAGAAAAATGCGACATTATCATAGTGTATCCAACTCGGCCGTAACATTGTTATAAAATATGAGCAAACTGCTAAAACATGACTTTCCTTTAGTAAACCCATGCTACTCTGTATTAACACTTGATGGTTTGCTTTTAATGAGATTTTCTATCCTATACAGGAGGATGAATATAGGACTGAAGACGGTTTCTGCGGATACTTTTCAGGATTCGTATATATTGTTTTCAATAATCCAGCTGTGACCAAATGAATGTTATGTTGCATGTTTTTTTACGTAGGCTAAGTTTGTAGTTTAGTTAAGGATTGATCCTACACAGTGTCTACATACTGGAGGATTTTGCACATTAATGGAAGCTATATGAATACTACCACTACTACTAATAATATATTGCGACTGATATTGGAAACTGTTGTTATTAGATTGTAGAGTGTAGTCTCTGGCAATATTAGACATTTTAGACGGAATGGAGTAGACCAAATGAGGGAGATGCTGCGAAATGCAAATACAAAGTTTATCGTCGATTTTTAACGGAACTACAAGGTCAGAGCTACTACTGTACAATGTCGATATTTTAAACTTCTGAGGTTTTATATACAATTAAAATAATAACAATAATAAATAAATAGTAACTGAAAACAATAACAGCACATTATGAGTCAAGTTACCATTACTATCCTGTACGGAATGGTGTATAACATTTACGGAGTAAAAAAAAAACGGAATTAAACCGTACGGGAATTTGTGAGAAGCAGACTATTGGAGAACAAATAATTATATCCTCGATTAAATATCCATCCGTTGGTAAACCTGTTTTACTATGACTTTAAGCTTACTTCGTATTTCAGTAGGATATCACATATGTATATCGTAGATCACATGAAGTTAACTGCTAAAACCAAATGGACTCTAAATATTCATGTTTTGCAAGAAATATTTCATGCTTAGGTTTTATATGATTTCACGCTTTTATATATTTATGATGTTTACCGCTTTGCCAGAATAATTTATTCTGAGTTTCGAATTAATAACGTTTATCCTTTTTTAGTCCGGGACTTACAGCAACGCCGATGATAAATGAGAATTTGATTGGCAGGCCATGGAATCAAAAGGTAAGCATAAGAATCTGCGAGAATTCATAACGTAGGCATGAATTTTACAACTGATTAGTTGTAATCAGATTATTTTCTACAAAGTTAATAATTCATTCTAAGCTACGCATCAATAATTTTAATTTGGTACAGATTACTTACCAGAATTCCATTTCTGTATGTAATTGTTCAGACTTTTGGAAAACTCCAACATCTATTTAAACTCCATACATATTTCACTGATCTTATAGAGAGTGAATATAATATATTGTCAAACTGCTTTTTGATGTGCATTTTTATGACGCTTTTGGAAAGTGTTACGTGTGTGTGTGTGTGTAGCACTTCGGGAACCGATTATCTTTCTTCCTTTGTTAGTCTATTCAAATTAAGAAAAATAGCAAAAATAATTTATGGAGATTTAAAAATGTTTAACATTTAAAATCTGAAAGCTCAGTACATTTTATTCTTAGGCGTCGTTAAAATACTGTCTACAACATCAGTTCATTAATAATATTCATCGATACATCAAAAACATGCGCGCGTAACTCATACTGCATCAATTCATCTATGTAGATTTATGTGTACTTCGATCTCCTTCACCCGTATCCTCTAATTCGAAGTCAGATATCAATCATTTTAAACCATTTCGCTAATCGTTTTTATTACTTCATTTTTCGTGTCTAAGACGTAAGGTTCCTCAAGGGAAGTGGACCCAGCTCTTTACGACCAAAGGGGCTTCGTCTATACCAACTGAGCTACAAAGGCTCTATAACAGAAACTAAAGGTTTCAGTTTAGTGCCTGCTATATCATTTATCACTGAATTCTCTGAGATGGTCAAGGAGACATAACGGAAACTCTTTATTTTATGTCTTATGATGATACAACGGCCGTGAGCCTCTTTTACGGGGGGGGGGGGGGTGCGGTACCATCTTAATCTCCCCTATTTTTATCCGGGATCGGGAGCGGCATAGCTGACGAATTAGACCTATGGCTGGAACGACCGTACCGTCTTAAGTATTCCTGACTGTAATCCGTGTGTGTTCACGGAGCCGGTTTTCCTGTCTGGGGGACGAAATACCCGAGTTTCCGGGTGGAGTGAAAAAAAAAACTACTTCCGTATGAGGCCGGCTAACTCACCTTTCGGTGAAAGAGACCAGATGAAGGTTCCTCACGGGAATCGGATCGAGCTCTTTACGTCCAAAAGGGCTTCGTCTATACCAACTGAGCTACGGATGCCTCTATAACAGAAACTAAAAGTTTCAGTTTAGTGCCTATAGCACATTAATACTACATAGCAGAGAATCGGCTGTGCAGAAAGACTGTTTTTTTAAATAATTGTTTGTGTGTGTGAGAGAGGGAGAGAAAGAGGGAGACGACGTAACAGAAAAATTAATTGGTTGATTCGAATAACAACCGAGAAAACACTTAAGAATATGACACCAGTGTATTAACTTGTATACCGACGCACCCCAAATTTATGAGACCATTTTTAGAAAAAAATATTTTATTATATAGAGATATTTACAAATTCTTAATTTTTATTTATTGTTACAATCATTTGTATTAGCAATATTCAGTTCACCTTCACTCACGGTACTATCACTCGTCTCGTTAATGTCACCGTTCGTATTACTTTCGTCTGAACTATTGTTGTCAGTCCCTTCAAAAACTGCGTCATCTTCAGTACCATCCATCGCATTACTTATCCCGCATTTCTTAAATGACTTTATAATCGTCTCTTCTTTCACAGCTTTTCATGAATTTTTCACCCAGGTACATACTTCCGACATTGTTGGCCGTTTCATACGTCCTGTTGCTATAACATCGTGATTTGGCTTTGCCATCCATTTGTTCCAATCTTCCCGCATAAAATGCTTGAATGGTTTATTAATAGATCCATCCAAGGGTGATAACTGACTTGTAAGGCCTCCAGGAATGACATCTAATTCTCTATTTACTTCTTTTAGAAGCTTATTGGTTCATTCTGTTTTATGCGCTCTGAACTGATCACACACTAACATCGCAGACTTATTAAACAACACACCTGGACGTTTTGCCCATATCTATTGTATCCATAATTTCATTCCTGTTTCGTCCATCCAGCCTTTATCTTGAACGCGGATAATAATGCCACGAGGAATTTCATCTCTGGTAACGTTTTTCTCTTGAAGATTAACATCAAGGGGTAGTTTTGTTCCGTCCGCGCAACAAGCTAAAACTACAGTGCAGTGAGTTTTTTCGTGACCTGTTGTTTTGATCACTATTGATTTGGTGCCTTTTGAATCTACTGTCCGATTTGAAGAAACATCAAAAACGTTAGAGACTCTTCATCCACATTCGCAATTTGATTAAGCTCAAAGTTAAATTTTCTTCTCGCTGATATGACAAATCTATGGAATTCTATAATTTTATGTTCATAATCAGCCGGCGTTTTTTTTTTTTTGGGCTAGAGTTTTTTGTACGCGTGCATAATCCGTGTCTATTCATAAATTTAAAGCATCGAGACGGTGATCCGGTAAAATCTAAAATTCCATTAGCAGTTGCGCATCGTTTCGCTTCAAGAATTATCATTTTCGTAGAAACAGATATTCCCATGTTTCGATGATTTGTTACCCAATTTTTCATTTGTACTTCTAATTCTGGCCATTTTTCTAGGAGAAAACGGAATGTTTTCTTGTGTTTACATAGCCGTTTTAATTATTCTCTTGTTTTCTCCACACACGAACCATTTTTTCTGTTGGTGGTGGACCAAAGTGTCTTTCTGCTGCTCTGTTTCCATATTGTTATGCATAAATTATCACATTTAATTTTTAACTCACGTTATATGAACGTCTGTTTCATTTTACACTCATTTTTTCTAATTTTAAAATAAAAATATTAACGATATAAAAAATAATTCAAATGACCCGTATAAAAGTGCATGTTTACACACTAATGACTATCGACACTCTAAATCGGTGATTCTCCCACATGCAGCGAGATAACTTAGGGACCTACCTTCAGTGGCATACTTACTAATTTTATTAACATATTGCGCCAGCAATTGACCTTCGCTAACAGCTTCTGTACAATGTAAGGTTCGTATTTTAATCTAACCTTCGGACCATAAGACGCACCCCAATTTTCAGTCGAATTTTCCATGTAAAAAGGTGAGTAGAATGGGTGACACTAGTGACAAGATCGAGATAAGATAAGGAATCGTGATGTTTGTTTGATGACGTCATTGTGGGCGTAACGTCATGAGATTGGAATGTATGAAATTTCCCTGTGGGCATATGTATCAATGGGTTCAGTTCTTGTGTTTTGGTTCGCGTATGGTATTATGGGTGATGGTAGAGATAAGGATTCGTGTTGCGATTGGTGCACTAGTGACAAGATCAAGATAAGATAAGGAATCGTGACGTGGTGTGTGTTATGAGATGTAGATAAATGATGTCATTTGTTAGCTGTAAATAAGTGACGTTATGGTTTTGAATGAAAATGGGAGATATATTAGTGGATAAGGAATCGTGTCGTGATTGGTGGGACACTTCTGACAAGATCAAGATAAGATAAGGAATCGTGACGTGGATGTTTGTTATTATAGAGTTTGGAATGTTTGGAATTTCGCTGGGGCCCTCGTCTGTAAGGGACATCATGTGGTTTGGTTCGTTTATTTGCATTGTGGGTATTATTTAGAGATAAGAATCGTGACATTATGAGTTTGCTAATTTCTGGGGAACATATGTCTCTCTGTGATATCACATGGTGTTTTGGTTTGGCTATGGAATTGCGGGCGATGCTTTTGAGATATGATATCTTGGAATTTTCCCAGGGTGACACACATCTGTCATTGTCGTCATGTTTTGTTTGGTTGTCTAATAATGGGTGTACTAATTTCCAATACATTATGGGGTATTTCTTTCCTGTTAAAGGGTTGGAATTCTTAGAGTAGAGTCTAGTGGTGGCTGTGTTTCGAGATTTTCTAAATAATTTTGTTATATGCTGGTGTCCCTCACATACACATTAGACATGAAAACTCACTAATGTATCCATGTTAATACTCTAATATGTACCCTATGATTATTCTTATGCAAAAAAAATACAATTCACTATTAGAATTATGCTTACCGAAACATACGAGCATTGATTATTGAAATTACAATTATCAATTGTTATGTTTAAGTTAAAAAAATTAACTTACGTTTCTTTCCAGAATGGGAACATCTTGGTACTATGCTATTCTGAATAATTAATTATATGCTGTTGTCTCTACGGTATTTTAAAATAAATAAATTAAAATAAGTGGACAGTTAAATGGATTACAAAACCTTTTGTATGTATTCTAGAAATGCTAATGATAATTTAAAATTACTCCAGCTTTCCAGAATGGCTCTTTTAAATACGAATATTCCAAAAAAATAATAATATTCCAAAATAGTTGAATTTTATATCCACACCACAACACAAACACAAAAACCACAAAGAACGAAATTTCTGTAAATACTGTAACCTGAAATAGTTCAGTACTTCGTCCTTTAGATTTCAGCCCATAGATGCTATGTTATCATCATGAGCAATATCCCGCAACGAGTGGTTTTCTTCAAAGGGGTCTTTCATGAAGATGATATGAGTCACATCCGTAAATTGCGGTATTGTTCAAAAGGTAGCATTTTCTCAAGTTTGGATATTTCTCAAATAATTACATGTGATTAGCATTCGCATGTTTGCAATGACACATATCCTAAAATTATTCATTCTTCGTTACCGTCGGAATTTATTGGTATAGTAAATTAATGCTTCCATTTAATTTTTTAAATGTAAGCATTAATATATCCAGCATATCCAACAGCATGTAGAAACATTTCCATGAATCATCTGCACAAAAGTTTCATTTTGGAAGGAAGGTCAGGGTTAAGGGTCAGGTAAATAGTACTATAAGGAAAAATAAATGAGTCAAGTGTCTTTGCAGTTACTATAATTCATTCATCCTGTGAAGTTACTGTATTGTGTTGTGGTGATTGGTATCCAGGAAAGTAAAGTAAAATAATGGGTGAGCCACAAAAGTCATTGAAATTTTCTTTCTTCAGGAAAATGGCACGAGACAAAACACTTCACTTAGCTCTAAAAGGATGGAAACCGATTATTATTTTAGAAGACACGTACATTGTGATGTATTTATCCAGGAACACTTGGGAAAAGTTATGCAGGAAGTGGTCTGATATTTTCGGCTACTTGCAAAGAAGAGTTGACTACGAAATGGATCTCAGTGAGTGTTATATTCTGAAATGCCAAGATGGGGTACTAATACTTGATGTTACAGGAGCTCATGGAAGTAAAGTTTTTTCTATTAGTTATGAAGAAGCTGAGAGATTTTCACCAAAAAATGTACGACATTGATAATTATTTATTATTTTTGGAAACTGAATTACCATCTATTCGTATCATGGGGAAAATTATCGCTAATCAGTTAAATTCATCAATGGTGAAATTAGACTTTCAAGATTTTATCCAATTCGATAAAGATTCTTTATTTTGGGACATTTATGAACATTTTACGAAAATTGTTTGTGTATATTTGCTGACAAAAGAATACACAGAATGTTTAGGGAGGCATGGTGTCATTACCAGACTGACACAATATCAAATGTATGGAAGTGTGGTTACCATGGTATCTGATTTAAAAACTCTTTTGCGTGACCAGCTATTTTGATGTCATGTAACCAAGAAACAGTGAGTAACAAAAATTTTATTCATTGAACTCTTTGGAAAATGTTAAGAGTCTAAACTAAATATTGTGAAATATTTTTAGTGATTACATGTTTCGAATTTTTCTCAGTGAATATACTTGTAAATAGTATTTCAGCAAAATAAAATATGCATTTGTAAACTTAAATGAACAAAGATGTGTGTTTTTGTTGTTGTGTTTTTCCACAGTGAATTTTTTACTGTTATTCTGATTAGAACTTGATATTTAAATCCACAACTCTATATCTTAATGCAATTCTGTTTAATTATTTTTAAAAAATCAAAACTGTGAAATTAATGCCAGGACAGGAAAAAAAGTGTTGAAAACTAATATCCATGTATTGATTATTTTAGAAATTGTCTAATGCTACCTATTGACATTATTTGAGTTATCTGAAAACAATTCGTTCACATAATCGAAAATCCGAACTGTTAGAATTTGGTTATTTTACAGAGAGAGAGAGAGAGCACCTAATTAACCCAAAACGTGACTTTAACTCTTAAAGTTTGGTACAGAAAAAATGTTTGTACTCTCCAGATAACACATATACAAATTTTACCTTTCCCCACACAAAGTAAGATAAAAACACACCAACACTATATCCATCAGCATGTGAAAACATGTCATTGAGTCATCTGCACAAAAGGTTCATTTTTGAAGAAACGGTCAGGGTAGGACATCGTAAGTGTAAACAGTACTATAAGAAAATACCATAAAGTCGAGTGACTTTGGACTTGAGGTAATCGTTCATCCACTGCAGCTGCTGTTTTGTGTTTGATAATGTAAAAATAATAGGTGAGCCACAAATGCTTTGAAAGTTTCTTTGTGAAAAGTTCTAATTGTTTAGAATTTTGTAAAAGAAAGTTACCATAAAGTATATTACCATAAAGTATGTTACCATAAAGTATTTGTGGTGCCATATGAAGTAATCTAAGAAGAATGAAGGAAAAGGATTATGAAAAATCGACAGTGGGTGAAAAATACGAATTTTCAGTTTTCGTTGCTATAATTGATTGCCAATTTCTTTTGAATAAGAGTTCAAATTTATTTCCTAAAGAAATTTGTATTTCTGATGGAATTAGTGTAAGATATGCATTGACAAAATCACCTTGTAGTAGGAAAGAATTACCTGAAAGAGTTAAAAAACAGAATTCTTAGGTTAATAAAATATAACCATCAGCTGAAGTGGGAAATTGGTTCACTATCTTTGGACAAACTAAGAAATTGGATGATAGAATCAACATGCAAATATCATATATTACTTGCCAAAGGAAGAGAAAAATCAAAAACATTAACGAGGTTAATAGGGAGGCCTGTTCTTGATTTAAATGAAATTGGATGCCCAAAACGTGAAAACATAATGTGTACTTTTAAATGCCTTTGGAAACATAACGAAAGATTCTGTGCTTTTAATAATTCTCAGAAGTATATGTATTGGTTTCAAAGAAATAAATATACAACCCTTAATTTTACTACAGTAATAAATTCCCAACGAACACCAAATGAAAAATTAACTTTCAGATGAGAGTCACATTGTCAAAAACCATACGATGGCAATTCCACAAGCATGGGAAGAACCTTTGATGTATTTTTCAATTTATCCATTTTATTCAATTTGAATAAAATAATATTTTATTCAAATAAAATGTGTAAATTTAAATGAACATTGGGTGTCGTTGATGTGTTATACAAAATTTAAGGATAACATTTTTTTTCCTTGTGAAATTTCATGCCACAAAGTAACCAGAGACTTTTTTTTGATTCATTGAATTAAGTCTTATTTGTTCATGCAATCAAATATTTCAAGAAACTGTCAAATCTTGGAAGCAAAAGGAATAATCGGGTATTAAATTAATAGCCAGAATTTTAGTGGAGAAGATTTCACCTGAAAAGTTACAATACTGTAAGAATTTGGCTATTTTATTTTATAGACCCATTTGTTAATAATATTACAGTCAAATAAAAGGTAACATAGGAATTAACAAAGTATATATTACAGAGCTAATATTCATTTGAAATATTCAACTCTTGGAAGCAAAACGAATAATCGGGTATTAAATTAATAGACAGAATTTAGTGGAGAAGATTTCACCAGAAAAGTTACAATACTGTAAGAATTTGACTATTTTACAGAGCCATTTGTTAATATTACAGTCAAATAAAAGGTAACATAGAAATTAACAAAGTATATATTACAGAGCTAATATTCATTTGAGATAATAAGAAATAACTATTTATTTGTTGTGCTGGCAAAAGAAATTTCTAAAAAAAACGCAAGGGCGAGTTCAAAACCTTGTATGTCACAAATATCTGTTTCTTAAAATTACTAATGCTAAAGAAAAAAATAAATAAAATAAATAAATTTCAGTTACAGAAATAGGTTAAGAGCACAAGGAATTGCAGATAAAATTAATAGTCAATATTGGTTTTAAAAAATTAAATGTAAGGATTAATTTACTACACCAATAAATTCCGATGGGTAACGAACAATGAATAATTTTAGGATATGTGTCATCGCAAACATGTGAATGCTAATCACTTAGTCATATGTAAGTATTTGAGAAATATCCAAACTTGAGAAAATGCTACCTTTTGAACAATACCGCAATTTACGGATGTGACTCATGTCATCTTCATGAAAGACCCCTTTGAAGAAAACTGCCTGCTGGGGGATGTTGCTCATGACGATAACATAGCATCTATGGGCTGAAATCTAAAGGACGAAGTACTGAACTATTTCAGGTTACAGTATCTATAGAAATTTCGTTCTTTGTTGTTTTTGTGTTTGTGTTGTGGTGTGGATATAAAATTCAACTATTTTAGAATATTATTATTATTATTTTGGAATATTTGTATTTAGAAGAGCCATTCTGGAAAGCTATAAGTAATTTTAAATTATCATTAGAATTTCTAGAATACATACAAAAGGTTTTGTAATCCATTTAACTGTCCGCTTATTTTAATTTATTTATTTTAAAATGTAGAGACACAGCATAGTACCAAGATCTTCCCATTCTGGAAAGAAATGTAAGTTAATTTTTTTAACTTAAACATAACAATTGATAATTGTAATTTCAATAATTAATGCTCATATGTTTCGGTAAGCGTAATTCTAATAGTGAATAGTATTTTTTTGCATAAGAATAATCATAGGGTACATATTAGAGTATCAACATGGATACATTAGCAAGTTTTCATGTCTAATGTGTATGTGAGGGACACCAGCATATAATAAAATTATTCAGAAAAGCTCGAAACACAGCCGCCACTCGATTCTACTCTAAGAATTCCCACCCTTTAACAGGAAAGAAATACCCCATAATGTATTGGAAATTAGTACACCCATTATTAGACAACCAAACAAAACATGATGACAATGACGGATGTGTTCACCCTGGGAAAATTCCAAGATATCTTATCTCAAAAGCATCGCCCGCAATTCCATAGCCAAACCAAAACACCATGTGATATCACAGAGACATGTTCACCAGAAATTTCTAAACACATAACGTCACGATTCGTATCTCTAAATATCACCCACAATGCAATAAACGAACCAAACAAACCACGTGATCGCTGACAGACGAGGCCCCCAGCGAAATTCCAAACATTCCAAACTCTATAATAACAAACATCCACGTCACTATTCCTTATCTTATCTTGATCTTGTCAGAAGTGTCCCACCAATCACGACACGATTCCTTATCCACTAATATATCTCCCATTTTCATTCAAAACAATGTCACTTATTTACAACTAACAAATGACGTAACTTATCTACATCTCATAACAACACACACCCATCACGATTCCTTATCTTATCTTGATCTTATCACTAGTGCACCACCATTCACAACACGAATCCTTATCTCTACCATCACCCATAATACCATACGCAAACCAAAACACAATAACTGAACCCAATGACACATATGCCCACAGGGAAATTCCAAAAATTCAATCTCATGACGTCACTCCCACAATGACGTCATCAATAACGTCACGTCACGATTCCTTATCTTGATCTTGTCCCTAGTGCCACCCATTCTACTAAGGTGAATCTTATGGTAAAAATACGAGTAAGTTAATATAAGTGTTTCCTGATAGAATGAATCTTTTGAGTTTTACGGATGAAAAATTCGTCTCATTTGAAAGAGGAAAACGTTGCTCAACTCTGTATGAAACTAACCCACTGTGTAAAATTTGAAGCAAGTGTATAGAGGGTCCACTAACGATAGACAGCTAGGAAGAAAAATTATTATTTTGTTTTATATTCGATATAGATTTTGCTGTCTCGTCACATATTATCTTTCTTTAGCATGATAGACTCATTACACTGTCATATGATGAAGTTTGTGTCAAAGAAACTTAATTAATGATATGATATGATGGTTACTCTTATGTACATCGTCTAATGTTTCTGTCAACTGCATTTATTCTTCGTCCAGTTTGTCTGTCTTGCGGGATGAAAAACCCGTGGATCGCGGAGAGAATCCATAAAAAAATCCTGCCACCTCCGTAAACTCACCTGCTTTTGAAAAGCGCTTACAAAGGTTCTTCAGATCAGAGAAGGGATTCGATTTCCAGGCAACAATATCGATGCCAAAGGGAGCGGCATCCATATTGTTTTCTGAGCTACAGAAGCTCCACAAATTTTATTTATGTTTGGAAAATATTAATAAAATTATAATAATAAGCAGATCATATTTTGGATAAATAATATTTATCGTAGTTTACCCATAAATTATACTTGATTTAATGAAGAATGTTAATCCATTGTAAAATGAGTCTTATTTCAGAATGGGTAAAATATTCTTAACGTTGAATTGGGGAAGGGATGCTGCATTCAATCATATTTTAGAGATTGCAAATTTTAAAATAAAAGAAAACTGAATAATATTTTACGCTAAAAGAAACATCATAACTGTTGGATATATAAATGATGCTTTATACTTCACTTTGTGCCTTTATTTGTAACCTAGTTTTGTTTTATTTCACGGAATGAAATTTATTTACATCGTCAGGGAAAAAAGAAGTAAGTTGTTTTTGAGAGCGTTATGAGCGTAACAAACGGAATAAAGTAAAGTGAAATAAAATTCTAGTTACCATATGCTCAGGATTCATGTTTTGGAGTACTTAATTTACCCAATAATTATAATGAGATAATCAACTAATGGCCTGGCTGATTGAGTGTAATAGTTCTAATCTACAACCAATAGGGTGCGGGTTCGAATCACACAGGAATTCTGGATGCTTATGAATTTCTGCAGTTGAAAAAAAAGCTTAATTTCATCGACCGGTTCTAGACCCTACCTTACTTATTAGAAGGCCTGAATGGTTTGAAAAAGTTCTATGTTTGTTCTTTACAGCAAGCAGTCTTTCCGGATTATCTAACTCTTAACCCAACTACTTTACGATAGGTTAAGTACGATAAATGTACGATAGGTTAAGTCTGTGGTGAAATGGTGAATCAAGTAGAGTTAAATTATTAGTAATTTTTATTTAAAATATATAAAACATAGAGAGAAAATATTTGTTTTAGAAAATATTTTTGCTAAAATTTTTGTGCCAACTTTAACTTATTACGGCATCTAGTAAGGGACCAATATCTTATAACATAAATGCTTTGCGTACAAGCACGTGTCTTCAGGCCTCGAATTAGCTACAAGTAATGGATAAAGAAAATGCGGGCTGTTATGACTAGCATTTATGTAATCATGAATGCTAGTTCATGTAGGGACGATGGTTTGTTCGGGTGAGGAAAATCGAAGCATAGAAGGTTATGAGGTGAGTAAGGTATGTTAATTATAACTGCGTATGTTCTTTAGCCGGCTTACCAGATAAAAATCCTAGTTTCCGAGAGGAAAAACTTGTCATTTAGTAAGAAACTGACCAACGTATTAAAAAGATGTCATAAAGTTCCGCACGTTTTAGACGTTTTTGGAACCTAGGTTTTTCCAACCTAATGGCAACTGTCACGAAGTCCTACGGAGAACCTTTCGGGTGAGGTATACAAGCCGAGGCACACAGCAGGGAAAAAGAAGCACCAATTAATGTTTCTTCAAAATATCGATAAAGTGCCAATAAAATTCTGGAATCAATCAACTAAACAAAGAAGCACATCAATTTTCTTCAATGAGTTTTTATGGAGTAAATTACTTTTTTAAAAAAATCAGCGATTTAGTTATAGTAATTTCTATGCAGTTGTATTTAATTCATAGTAATTTTTATTTAATATTATTTCTTTTATTAGCAAGTTCAAGAACATTCAGAGACCCATAAAGAGATCGGCAGAGTGGGAAGTACAGAAGAAATAGCAAAAGTGATAGCATTTCTTGCTTCATCAGATTCATCTTTCATTACCGGAGAGACGATACTTGCTGATGGTGGATTCTTGTTAATTAATCCATTCTATGAGATGCAAAATAAAGCAGAAGCATTTGAAAAAACACCCACTTTTAATATTTCAACGGAACGAGTGGATATACTTCCATAATGAAATCCCGAGGATGGCGATATTGATATTTTTCCTTCGGTTGCATAGAGCTATGAATCGCTTCTCGGAAGCCAGGACCTGGATAATGTCTTATGATCTTAGGTGTATCATTTATAAGTCAAATTAAACAAAACTAAAGTTACCCGGAAAAATATGGGCATCTGTTACTATCTAGAAGATGCTCATACGAGCTTTTTTATTATTTAAACGAATTTAAAAACTCGACTTTGTATAGGTTTAGTAATATTGTGGTATTTTATTTCGTTCATGATATCTATTTGATCAACATAGCATAACTTTTAAATCCTATTTAAAATGTTTGGATATAAGATTATAAATGTAATCAATTAAATAAAATATTTGCATAAACATTTGTAAAACGAATTAATTCAATTTTTGGAATAGTTAAAGTGGACTCCTCACGACACTTCAAGGCTTCAAATTGTTCAATAATCACAACGTTAGCTTCAAATTGTAGAACATTTAGATTCAAATTTAGGAAAAAATGCAATCAAATTCGCAATGAGATTGAAAACAAGAAATCTCTAAAACGTCTATTTAGCCACATTATTTAAATCTTAACCTCTTCAAAAACTCTTTTATTGTCCATTGGTGATTCATGCGTTGAGATAGAGTATATGAAGAATAAAAATTTCTTAGCATATTAATAATGTATGCAGTTTTAAATGACATGGCGCACGCTGATCAAATTTGCTAGGAGTTAAAATTATTGCTACTTGTTAAATTCTAACAAAAAGAAAAAAACAACATCCACTTTTAATATTTCAATGGAACGAGCGGATACACTTCCGTAATGAAATCCCGAAGATGACGATATTGATATTTTTCCTTCGGTTGGATAAATCACTTCCGGAAGCCAGGACCTGGATAATGTCTTATGATCTTAGGTGTCTCTTTTATAAGTCAAATTAAACAAAACGAAAGTTAAAATAAAATTAAAAGTTAAAAACTAAATGACATACCCGAAAAATTACGGGCATCTGTTACTATCTATAAGATGCTCATACGAACTGTTTTTATTTAAACGAAGTTTAAAACGAAATTTAAAAATTCGACTCTTAAAAAAAAATACAACAACCCCATAGGGAAAGGGAACATCTGTCAGATTCTTTCGGAAGCAACTTAGATGTATCTAAAGGTCGGAAAGTGAACCTAATTCTAAAGAATCGTGTTCATTCAAGCTGTAAAATGACATGAACAGCAAAAAAAAAAAAGGTCTTAACATAAACATGAGGCAGGATGAATTGCTGGAAATCGGAGCTTTCTGAAATACAAGTACGGTATTGGGAATGGCCCATATTTCGAGAAACACTGCTAAAATGCAGCTCGATTAAGTTAGGATTATGAAAATTAAGAAACAGGCTGTGCGTATCATTCTAATGATACGCACAAAATCTCACTTTTATTTAGGAAGAGGGTAGCCAATAGTTCAGTATATAGAGCAGTGACTACCAAGGAGGAAAAATTAAAAAACGTGTAACGCATTTGATGTGAGCCTGTACAAAATATGTTTCGTAAAACTATTTATTTATTAAAGGAGCATATTCATTATAGAAACGAAACTTTGTTTTTTCAAAATACGGAAAGCAAGTAAAAAGCACAAGCATGAATGGTGTGTGGAGGAAGAGAAAAATCTTGCCTTGAAGTTGTTCGTCACTTTCAGAACAAGATGAAAGTGAGTGAAGCAAAAAGACAACTGAGTTTGGAGAGCAAACGTTTCATTTTCCTTCATAAAATGCGAAACAACTGTTAAAAGGGTGCAGGGGAATTCTTTAATTACAACCATATTGAAAAATGAATGCAGAAACGAGGAGAATATTATAATAGTGAAGGTAAACTTAAACGATTTGCAGTAAAGAAATAAACTGACAATAATTAAAAAACAATTTTTAACTGAGAATGAGAAAAAGATTATCAAATGTTTCAGCGCTAAAATATTCTCGCACATTATAGATTTATTAAAAAAAGGATGATCGTGCAAAGTGTCGAAATATTAAATGTTGATGTCACAACTATCAACTTAAAAACCTATAAAATCATGAAAAGTAAACAGACCCAGTGATTATTATTCGTAGGAAAAAATTTTAAAAAAATTATATGAACAAGGAGTCCTTTCAACTCTTTATGCTTTTTCAATGTAGTCTCACTAAATACTTCAAAAACTAGATATGTACACTGATATGGTACACTTTATTAAGAGACAGATTTTTGTAATTTTAGTACTTACAAAGATCTGACATGTTGGGTGTTAGAGATGATTCAAGAACAACTTAGTAACTTCCTAGTAATTCAACTTATTGTTATTCTATTAAATCTACGGAAAACGATGTCTAGAGTTATGAACACCCGAATTCGGACGTCAGGTTTATTTCCTACACTTACTCTTCTAGTTGATCGTTTCTACATTAGAGTACTGAGATTTTCGTACCACTCATTCGAGAATCTGTTGGTGCTAACATTTCGGTTTACTGATAGAAATGTTAGGATGATCCTGTAGCTTGTAAATCCCCTGTGATACAAATCCAAGACGAAGCAGAATGAGTGGACGAGAGGGGGTTGAAGAAAATACTAGTTTTACTGGTGTTTCTGGGCAGGTCAGCACTGACTGTAGGTATCATCGTTAGGTCAACCACCTCATTCATAACCTTTGAAAGAAAACGGTTTCTGCTTCTGCTTATATAAAAGGCTTGCTTCTGTTTATATAACAGGCCTATCACGAACCATCCAGACTTTGATTTGTTCCGTAAAAAAGAAAACCAGCTCCATGAGAAACACTTGACTACTATTTACGAAGTTTTTGCTAGCATGATCGGACTTATCGGGCAGGTCAGAGATGAGCCACAACTCTTGTATAAACATTGCTAACAGTTTTATCAATTACACGATAACTTGGCTGTGTCTGAAGTACTGTCACGACCGTTCCTGACGTGGAGAAACATATGAAGTGTAGCACGAGTAATTTTTGAAATAACAGAGTACAGTCTCACCTCACGAATACAAACAGAACTGCCTACTGCATCCTCCATGTCAGATCTAAAAGGCAAAGTTGTTTTGATTACAGGTAAGAATATATTTCTTTTTTCATAATTAATTATTCATCCTGAATTTTGAATAGTAATAAAATGTCCTCGAAAACGTCCATAACAACGTTGGTATTGACCCAAGCTAGAATCTGGTCTGGGATGCTAACACCATTTTCATAATTAATAAAAAAATTCTGATGTTAAAAATAACTTATGCAGTTGCTTCACAAAGACGGGCCCATTCTACGGCATGCTCCATGACTTATGGGCCACCCTCTAGTAATGAAATCTAATATTGGCCTTTGGTTGGAAAATAGAGTAGTTCCATCACTAAAATAAGCTTGTTAATTTTTGACACTTTATTACAATACTTTTTTTTTGACTTCTTTCTGTAACGCAAGCGAAAGGCATAATCAAATGAAAATAATCCAGATATTCTTATTTTGTCTAAATATCTTGAAATATTCAATAATTCTAATTTTTCTAATTGTTCCAATATTAACTCAAAATATTTCACGTTCTCTGGACTGGTTCCCGAGATCATTCAAAGATATGTGTTGAATAATTCTGAATGATAGATGTAATGCAAGTGATCGACCGCATTTTATCTCCCTCTTTCAAATATTCCCCTTCTGAAACTTAACATTTAAGCTACTTCAAAAGTTTCATAATCCTCCCCCTCTTGATGTCGTTCTCATGCCCAAACTGAAAATCTTCAAACTTTTGCGTTTCGAACTTGCAGCTTCTCATGCTTAAATAATTTAAATATTATTTATTATGATGAAAGTTATATTTGGTCTTTTTTTTTAAAGATTAACATATACTCTTTGGTAATTAGGTTACCTCCCTACCGGCCAATGTGGATGAAATAGTGACACCAAATTGCACTTCTTATCCATGTTATTCAATGGGTTTTAGAGCTTCGTATCCAGATTTATCTGGACGTCTATAGACGTCGTGGCCGGTTGGGGAGTTTTACACATATATACAAAATAGTCTACTAGTTTCGCTAGATGTAACTGACTTGGAATTGCTAGTCACAGCTAGCGAAACTAGTAGACGATTTTGTATATATATGTGTATTAAAACCTATGGTCCTGTAATCCAAATGGTATGTGTTAATATTACTTATTATATTGAACAGCCTAGTGGCTTTGCGCTTCGCAACCATATGCCTGGGGAAGGAGTGTCTCAGGTTCTATTCCCGTCGAAGACGTGAGGAACTTGAGGATCTTCCTCAGGCATAGCCAAGTTAGCCGGTCTTGGGAGTGGGCAGTAGGGTTTTTTCCGCCAGAAAAACCGGCCCCGTGAACATACGCCTCTACAGCCAAAAATATCCCCTCCCCTCCCCCTCCAGCGGCAGATCAGGCGACAGGTCGATTGGGAGTGGTACTAACAAAAAGTCGCATCTAAGTAACACGAGGACCAGCATAGGAAGCGGGAATAACGCGTAGTGAAAGAAGATATCACACGTATACTTTTCATTTTCTTACCGGAATGATCTGAAGAACAGATATAAACATTAAATATAATGCTACCGATAAAGAAGAAATATCCATTAAGGTAGATCTTTTTTCTTTTTTTTTTTTTTTAATGTGGCTCTCACCAAAAACTTTTTTCACCTATAGTACTTTCGTGTGATGGGTGAGCTAAGGATATTTTCTTTACGCATTTGAAAAATATTTATTTATACCATTATTAATGATAACTTAAAAATAATAAACTTGGAATTATTCGCATATTACTAATTAAAACATAACATACTTTGCGGTTTTTTCTCCATAAGAATCGATTTCTCTGATTGTAAGTTGGGCGTCGCAAAATGAATAAGCATTATTATGAGTTATTTTTAAGTCATTCAGTATGGAAGCTATTTCCGTACTCTAGTTGTATTTTTCAAACTTAATATTTTGAAGCATTATAAAATTTATTGATCCTTTCTTAGATTCGTTTTAATCGAACCATTGCAGGTACAAAAGGCACTTCGCTCTGGCTGGCGAGATTGAATAAAGTTAGGTTTCAGGATAATGGCAAGAAGATGTTGTACATGTGGATTTTGGCACCAATCGTATAATCCAAGCATTTGTACTGGCAAATTTATTAAACTTAATATTCGTAAAATTTAGTATACTTTAATATTAATTATCTTTATCCAGAATCTACTTCAACTATATAACTCTTGAGAAACTCAGGTGTATGTGGTTTTGAACACGTTCATCGGATTGCTGGTTTCATGCCCACATGAAGTGAAGAAGCATAAAATAAATTATTAACTTAGAAGTCTACTAAGTTAGTGTGCCGACAGGCACAAACCGTCAGGAGCCTACTTATATTACAAAAGTAAAAAAAATATCGAAGGTAAACATATCACGCTAAGCAAGGAAATAATACAACGAATGAAAATTAAACAAATCAAATAACGAAAGCAATCTGGTCAAATGTACTAGCGAGTACTGTCATGGTCTATCTCTAGTTTTTCATGAATGCATACCAAACCTCTTGCAAGATGAAGTCTTGATTTTTATTGCACTGAGGAGGACTGAGTAGCATTTTGAAGAACAGTATCATCATTAGAAAGCTGAGAATTCTGGATACCGCTGCTTTTTTTTTTTTCTCACACGCCCACGGACGCACGTAGAAAGAACGAAACTGGACTTCTGAAAACAGTTAACAGAGGGCAAAACACTTCGGAAAAAAGGAAGAAGTAGATTGTAACTGAGGTAGGCTGGTGATCAATGTTCCCTCTAAGCTGAGCGCATGCGCGCGCGCACCGGTCAAAAAGGAAACGCACCGGCCTAATAGCTGCGTGCAGAAAATGTTTGCTTTCAAAGTTTCTAATTTACAGTCAGTAATTTTTGAACGTATTAGAAAAAACAAATTATATCACAAATCATACTTGTCACTTTTTTAAGCAATTTCTCCAGTGTCTCAACTCCTCATTAATTTATTCCATAAGTAATTTCTCCAGTGTCTCAACTCCTCGAGCCCATTCCCACTTAATATGCTCTGATTAGTTACTTTTAGCTTGAGCCGTATGGGCGAACTGACGCTGACGTCAGTAAGTTGCAGAGGCATATTTCTTTAATGTCTACTGTCCAGACAGTACAGTCACTGGAATTCGTGCAAATGATAACGGATTTTTTTGAGAGATTTGTGAATTTTAAACGAATTAATTTAGTGCTCGCAATTTTACAACTTAGAGCTACACGGAAAAAAAAATAAAAGGACAACCTTCTTATGAGAAATATCACATTAGCGGTTTTAGCAGGTTAAATACTCAAACTGACGCTGTCGAAATAAACAGAGAACTGCAAATTCGTTTAAATTTGAAGGGCTGGACCAATATGCAGAAATGGCATCCATGCATCGGTTACCGCATGCATTGATTCTGAGACTGAAACTTCAGCAAAAAAAAAAAACGTTTTATGTCAACATGAGCCGGAAAACTTTAGAGGATATTTTGCCGGTGTTTGTTAGGAGTTATAGATCTTCAGAGAACTGAAGTTTGAAGGAAGGCACTGCACAGAACTACCTGGAGAATATCTGTGATATCGAGTTGCGCAGGGACCTTCTGATCATGTCTAATGCAATCTGGGACAAAGAGTCACAGATTGTGTTGAGGTGAAACTGCCTGGTGGATATTTTCCGTTTCAACTCGTTTTATTCATATTTCAGAAATTTTTCATAAATTAAATAATTTTAAAGAACAGAACTAGTTCTGGTTTATAGAAATAAGTTTCAGTATACTTCGTTCTTATTTCAGGTGCTTCATCAGGAATCGGAGCGGGGACAGCTGTTCATTTTGCGTCATTAGGAAGCTGGCTGTCTCTCACTGGACGTAATGTTGATAGATTGAAAACAACAGCTGAGGAATGTAAACAAGCTGGACTCACTGAAGATAAAGTTTGTATCTGAATAACAGTATAACATACTCCAGTTTAAGTTAAATTTTGTTTCTTGATTATGCGTAAAAATTGCAACATTCCAACTGCATCACGAAACCATTCGCCACATTTTGATTCTTCCTCTACTTCGCCGTGGCAAATCGAGACAGCGAATGCAAAGGCATTCGCTGTCTCAATTCTCCTTGACTTGGATTCGAACCCCGTCTAGGACGAAAGACACTTTCCTGCTGAAGGTGAGTTAACGTACAACTAATGACGCAAGCAGCTATTGATGTTTCTTCATCTCTTCAGGAAGGCTATCTATAATATACTTGACTCATGATCCTGGTTGGCTTTGAGACTTGTCCATAATTCCAACCAAGCCAAACCGATGGCTCTCGTCTCACCTACTGAGTGATGGAGCAAAGCTAAAAATCACTTAATAGACACAATGCGATATATGCGTGCCTTAATTGAGATATCTCTTTCGGTTCGTTAAACAGAATCCGTGTATCCACTAGATCAGTGGAAGAAACACCATAGCTCTAGATGGGATTCTATCTTGCCCATTACTATAATACAATATTTTCATTTTTACTATACTGAATTTAAATTGAGTAAGTTATCTGTTTATTGGTATGCTGCTCATTATTAACTTCTTAATTTATGAAACTGACCACCTGGATCATATATTTCAACTCTTACTTTAATACTCTTCCTCTTATTTTAACTCTGGATAAAAACAAGAAAGTAGTTCTAGTAACTATAATATTCTCCAAACAAATACATAATCTTTTTACATTTTGCATACAAAATTACACAACACAATAAACTCAATAACAAAACCGGATATATATCTCCCATAATATTTTATCATGGTATTGTCAGAACGATATTCATTTGTAATTAAAAATTAATCAAAAATCAAGAATAACTTACTGTATGTTTTTTTATTTAGACTAAAATACTACATTGGACTGCTGTTTCTCTCTGTCTTGCTCGCTCTCTCTTCCACCGTAAATGTAAAACAGGGATAGATCTATGTATTATTTATTTAGATTTTCATAATTTTTTTTATTCTTATACAGTGAAAGTGATATTTTATTGATTGGTGAGTTTCCTATTTTCTGTTTCGTCTTAAAATGGTATAAATATTCTTTCTTACTTTGATACTATAGATTATGTTGAAGGAATATTAATATTTACAAAATTATAACCGCAACCGTTATACGAGGATAAAGTAGTTGGCCCTATGCCTCCCAGTGTATCCTATTTCTGTAAAAGCGTTATGTTCTCAGGCTTGGTTTGATTGCCTGCAGGAGGAAAAACCCCACATAAACTAGGGAAAAAAACCTAGCAGTCCTCGCCCAAGACCGGCTAACTTGGCTATGTCTGAGAAAGATCCTACACTCCTCACGTCAGCGACGGGATCGAACCCAGGATACTCCTTTCACAGGCATATGTTGTGAAGCAACCAACCACTCGGCTAACCGCCAGGACTAATATATACATACATAATAAAATTATATTTTGTGAAATTTATCTTGTACTGCATTTACTTTTTATATATCGGTATAAATGCAATTCATTTCAGTTTTCTAGCAAATAACATTTTCAGCGAATTTTTTCAGCGATCAATAGTTCGCGCGATGAATTTTTCTTGTGATGAATTGTCCCCGCGATGAATTGTCCCGAGAAGACAGATGACTATTCCATCAGAATTATGCAGTGAAGTGCAGCAGCTGAAAAGCAACTTTTATACCAACATTTCAGCATTTCTGGTCGAATAACAAATACTCCAGTTTCCATTTCACATTACAGGTTTTTGATGTTCTTTGTTCCACCTCAAATATTGATATGTACTCTGACTGCGTTAATACTGAATATTTTCTAGCACTGTTCTATCACTTCTTGTTTCATTTAACAATCTTTGGAAGTAATGAATCTTGATATCCAGAATATCTTTCTCTTCAGTTTTTATGACATGAAAACTAAAGATGGCACCTATCTAGAATTCTGTTGAGGTGGAATTTGAGTTTCTTCCAGTTCTCCTTTTTACTGTTGCCCTAGTTTCCCACAGAAAACGCTAGGGGTCTCGTTTAACCGGCTAATGTCCGGCTGGTATGATATTTTATCATGTTATATCTTCATTGTCTTTTGGTTTAAGCAAATAGAAAATTCAATTTGATCGAATAAATCCTAAACTGCTAGGATGCTCTCAGTGGTTCAATATCACATGAGCACATGCTCATTGGTTGAGTTTCAGATGAATATGTACTAACGGAATACCCCACGAGAAGATGAGGTTGGAACATTAGGACAAACGCCCAGCCGCATTTTTAGAAAGCAATGAAGTCTTTTCCTAGTTATATAACTTTTCGTTTAAGTGACTCGAATTAAATCTATATTTAAATAAATTTAGATTCTAGGATATAGTGTATGAAGACCGTTCTTAATACACTATACTTGCAAACTCAAAGAACTTTCTTTGCGCTAATCTATAAGAATCGAACGATTGTATGTAGTACCAAAATAGGAACGTAAAAGTTGATACATTTCTCAATAGACATATTCACGAAAGTTTTTCTCTGATAATTCGTTTTCAGGACAGTTTGTCCATATAATGAAAATTTATTATAAAAACTGCGGTTAAACAAATTACTATATTTTTCGGACCATAAGAAGCACCTTTTTACAGAGAAAAATCGACTGAAAAATGAGATGCGTCTTATGGTCCGAAGGTAACATTAAGATACGAACCTTACATTGTACCGAAGCTGTTAGCGAAGTTCAATTACTGGCGCAATATGTTAATAAAATTAGTAAGTACGCCACTGAAGGTAGGTACCTAAGTTATTCTCGCTGCATGTGGGTGAATCACCGATTTTGAGCGTCAATAGTCATTAGTGTGCAAACATATGCGCTTTTGTACGGTTCATTTGAATTATTTGATAAGTCGTTAAAATGTTTATCTTAAAATTGGAAAAAATGAGTGTAAAACAAAAACGACTTTCATATAACATGAGTTATAAATTAAATGTGATAAATTATGCAAAACAATATGGAAACAGAGCAGCAGAAAGACATTTTGGTCCACCACCAACAGAAAAAATGGTTCGTGCGTGGAGAAAACAAGAGGAACAATTAAATCTGCTATGTAAACACAAGAAAACATTCCGTTCGCACCTAGAGAAATGGCCAGAATTAGAAGTACAAATGAAAAATTCGGTAACAAATCATCGAAACATGGGAACATCTGTTTCTATGAAAATAATGATAATTTTTGAAGCGAAACGATGGGCAACTGCTAATGGAATTTTAGATTTTATCGGATCACCGTCTTGGTGCTTTAGATTTATGAAAAGACACGGGTTATGCATGCGTACAAAAACCACTCTATCCCAAAAAATGCCGGCTGACTATGAAGCTAAAATTATAGAATTCCATAGATTTGTCATATCAGCGAGAAGGAAATTTAACTTTGAGCTTAATCAAATTGCGAACATGGATGAAGTGTCTCTTTTTTTGATGTTCCTACAAATCGGACAGTAGATTCAAAAGGCACGAAATCAATAGATATCAA
This sequence comes from Typopeltis vanoorti, assembly GCF_054136105.1. NCBI lineage: Eukaryota > Metazoa > Arthropoda > Arachnida > Uropygi > Thelyphonidae > Typopeltis > Typopeltis vanoorti. The sequence continues at coordinate 23,807,536 of NC_143559.1, read as the reverse complement.
AATTCAAATATCAATATCAAAAGACTCCCTACACTGTAGTTTTAGCTTGTTGCGCGGACGGAACAAAACTACGCCTTGATGTTAATCTTCAAGAGAAAAACGTTACCCAGAGATGAAATTCCTCGTGGCATTATTATCCACGTTCAAGATAAAGGCTGGATGGACGAAACAGGAATGAAATTATGGATACAAAAGATATGGGCAAAACTTCCAGGTGCGTTGATTAAAAAGTCTGCGATGTTAGTGTGGGATCAATTCAGAGCGCATAAAACAGAATCAACGAAGAAGCTTCTAAAAGAAATGAACACAGAATTAGCTGTCATTTCTGGAGGCCTTACAAGTCAATTACAACCCTTGGGTGGATCTATTAACAAACCACTCAAACATTTTATTCGGGAAGATTGGAACAAATGGATGGCAAAGCCAAATCACGATGTTACAGCAACAGGACGTATGAAACGGCCAACAATTTCAGAAGTATGTACCTGGGTGAATAATTCATGGAAAGCTGTGAAAGAAGAGACGATTATAAAGTCATTTAAGAAATGCGGGATAAGTAATGCGATAGATGGTACCGAAGATGATACGAACGGTGACATTAACAGGACGAGTGATAGTACCGAGAATGAAGATGAACTGAATATTGCTAATACAGATGATTGTAACAATAAAAAAAAATTAAGTAAGAATTTGTAAATATCTTTATATAATAAAATATTTTTTCTAAAAGTCGTCTCATGAATTGGGGTGGGTCTTATCGTCCGAAAAATATGGTAATTGTCTCTGATGATAATATCCTTTACTACAGAAATTGCAGTACCATCTCAGCCACTGGTGTCGATGTATTATCTTAAAACTAAGATAATACATCGACACTGGTGCACAAAAACATCTGACATATCACTGCCAATAAAAACTTCTGCCTGTATTTTTAAGTCAAGAACCCGAATAAACAACTCACGTCTGTGAGTTGTTTATTCGGGTTCTTGACTTATAAAACATAAAATTTATAAAACATAAAAAACCTAACATTCATTATCAACTTTTCAATTTCCAGTGGAAACGTTTTGAGCAAAGCTGTTGCTAGTTAAGGCAAAAGAAGAAATATATGAACAGTTTTCTTGAAAAGGTGACTGCATTCACTGAAAAAAAATCAAAAAAGGCTGTTCAAAAAACAAAAGTACCTATATTAATTAACGACATTAACTCAGCAAATTAGCATCACAATGATGTCAGAAACCATTCGAGGATAGTGTTGTGCACATTTTTCAGTACGTTGAACTAGTACAAAATTTCTTTTACAATTTCATTTATTTATTGAATTGTAACAACGCTGTCCTGAAATATTATTGCTATGCTAATTTACGAAGTTAATGTTGGTTTGGCAGAAAATAAACATCGGTCCTGTCAAAGGCATTGCTCCAAGGAAATGACCGCTATCATTCCTCGGCTTTCCTTTAATCGTTTAGGAAAAAGATCAGCCACTGGTCGACGATCCGTATACTGCGAACTATATACGATACAACTTATCATCTTCCCTCCTTCCTTCAACATTAGGGAAGGGTCTTCCCCAGTTCCTTCTAATGAATACAGCACTCTACTTTCAAATACACTTGTTAACGGATTCCTTCTCTCTCTCTCTCTCTCTCTCTTTCCTTAACCACTTGCCCACACAAGGACTGCTATAGCGTGGAATCAATATAGCAAAAGAAGAATTATATTTCATGATATGTCGTATATTGTGTTTAAACATATTTAAGTGATCTAAATTGATGATTACGTGAATTAATTTTCGAGCACAAATTCTAAATACCGATACATATTTCAACTAAATGTATTTTTCAGATTTGTTTAATACAGGGAGAACTAGAACGAGAAGAAGATGTGAAAAACATCATGGAAAAGACGATTGAAAAATTTGGCAAACTGGATGTTTTGGTAAGTTCACGCATTTTGGTACTACAACAATTTTTTCTTTAATACATTTATTCAGTAATCACTGGATACACATTTAAAGAAACAGGAGCAAGTTTGGTTGGAATGGGAGAGGACGATCAGAATTATGGAAGAAACAACCAAAACCACCGGACTAATTTGTTTATGCATTTGGTTTAGATTTACGGGCGAAGCAATGAAGGATATAAGCCGCCCAGTTTATTCTGTCTGTAAATTGCGTGTATCCTTCCATACATATTCAAAACAGCAGTCTTTGTGCAAAAGATCAACCGGATTAATCAACGTGGATTTCCCTACATTCAGACAGAGTTTACATAGGCATTGATTGTTAAATGTAATAAACAGAAGATTGATGAATTCTACAAGGTCAATTATAGGATCATTCTTCACATGGTTCTAGGCTATTAAAATGCAGGAAAACCTTACCCCTTTATAGATTAAATTGGAACCTAGCAAAGACCTTGGTTCGAATCCCATGAAGAGCACAAATATTTTTACTTTATCGGGGTGATACAAGTGAAAGTGAGTTAGCCATTTTCATAGGGTGGCAGGGTTTTTCCCCTAGGAAACTTGGCTTTTCATCCCACAAAACAGGCAAACCAGCCAGAGAAACACACTCAACTAACACGAATGAAGACTATGCGGATAGGATTAACTAAGTCTTCAGTGTAAGGTGCAGCACAGTTCATCTTCGCTGTAACAAAGAAGAAGCATACTCTACAAGAGAAACTCTTATAGAGAGATTTTAATGAAATTTGCTGTATGAGCTCAGAGAGCAAAATCCTTTCAAATTTTTCAGATTTGAAATAACACCCGCTAAGCCAGCCTCAACTGAAAAAGCATTTTTATTCCGAGAAATTGCTCCTCACATCATGGAGAATAGAATGCAGGGTTTTATTTATGCCTACTGCAAGCAAGCTGTTGTTGTCAACAAAAATTATCATATTCGCCTTAGTCAATAAAACAAAAGAAACTCATACTATATAGAAAGACAGTATGCTCAAAGATAGCAACTGATAACACTGAAACAGAATTGCAAGTCGTAATAAATTTTAAAAATAACCGATTTCTGCAGATAATTAATGTAAGCATTATTAGTTAAGTACACATCTTATTAACTCGTATACTTTATTACATTCGGTATTACTCTTAACCGAAAAAATAAAGGCCGTAAAACACTTCCCTTGCTTTGATTATATGAATTATGTTTATAAGAGCTTCATATTCGTTACTAACGGAATACTCATGCTTGTTAAAGGTAAACAATGCGGGAGCATTTGCTATGAAACCAATTGAAGATACAAGTATGGAGGAATATGATAAAGTGATGAAAGTAAACATGCGCTCAGTGTTCCAGCTGATCAAACTATCTATTCCGCATTTGGCAAAGACAAAAGGTAAGAAATGGGAGTTGTTTTTCGCTATAAACATTATTAAAAAAACTCTATGCTTATAATTCTAATTTGCCAAGATTTGTTCAGTATACAATTAGTTTGTGACAAAATAGCAAGAATATAACTAAATTACATTAAACTCAGAATTTATACAATTTGTGTACATATTATGTGAAGACTGTAATAGCCATCGTATAATCTAATTTTAACTATACTGGTCAACAAATTAATATTGTTTTGTAATGAAGTTACTTTAAGTGATTCTGATGTATTTTGCAATTCTGAATTCAAACAAAATCCATTATTTCTCCTTAAGACCTTTATCAATTAAAATAAGAAAAAAAAACACTTTAAGTAATTAAAGGTGTGTGTGTGCGTGTGTGTGTGTGCGCGAGTGTGTGTGTGTTCGTATTTGGAACATTTTGTTATGAGCATTTTTGTTATTACGATTAAAAACAATGAAATTGTAACTGTTACTTAATTGTACTTTTGTAGTATTACAACACTCGTGTAATAGAGGAGCAGCGGTCTGAAAATAGGCGCACTGATTAATCGTGAAGAACTTTAATTAGGAAATAGACTGTTGAGGTTCTCATTTGTGATCAGATATCTTTGAATCTCTAGTTGCTTATTTTGGAATGAACTCATATACAAAGAGATTGGGAAAAACAATCGTGCCTGCTTTTTGTTTTTCAAGTATGGTTAATTTACAAACATTAAGAGTTGATACATCGGACACGCTTTAGCTTGTACACGCAGTTTTCTTGCATAACAGCTTTAAAGAGTGTTTCTATTCTTCCAGCCACAGCCGCTCAGTGCAAGGATATTTTTGAAAACATGACTAACCCTTGAGGGTATCTGTTTTTATTGTTATATGAGAAAATCAGTGCATTAGAACTAATTCGTTCAAATAGCTCTTGAGATGCTCAAAGATATTGACTAAGAATGCATATATATTCTATAACAAAAGAATGATAAAATATTGAACTTGCCAAGTGCAAAAATAAAAAATAAAACACTTAATAAGTTTAATTACATGTACACAATATAACAAATACTTCAGCTTCTTCTTTATCTTCGTTCACTTTCTCTCGATATCAACATATTTTTATTTGCATAATAGTAACTCAATATTTCTACCTTACTTGCACAACTATCATTTCTAGGAACTATAGTCATTTCTCAGTAGTCATCAAATCTTTTATTTAATACATAAACTAAAAAATTAAATAGAATTTTGATCAGTTGCGCTGCTGTCATGTTTCATATTCTAATCCCGTCTTTCTTACCATACTTTTCACTTCCGTAGACTGTACTTTATATTCAACATGCGATTGCTGACTAATTTCTTTCCCCCTCCTCCAAAGTATTTTCTCTCTATTCTGCTCCCATGAAATTTTATTTATAAATAGCATCGTTAAACCCTTGTATTTACCCATTTAACTGTTGTGATGCAGTCCAACATACTTTACCAACTTTTAAGCACTATTATTCTCTTTAGTAGCAAGTTCCTCACGCCATGATATGTTTCCAAAAGTCTGCATCTGTCATAGTTCTGCTAGTTCTTTTTTGGAATTCCTAATATTCTAATTACTGAATGTAACAATCATCTGTTTAACCACCTCCCATCCACCCTCATCCACATATTGTGTTAAATGATGCTTTTTGAACATGAAACGGATTTCATTCACTGTGTGCCATTTCTTGTTTACAAATGTGCGGATACATTTCATCTTCAACATTTGATGAAATGGGGAAGGACAGATTTAAAAAGATGAAAGTGAATTTCAGCAATAAAAATTAGCAAGTAGGAGTTACTCCTTACTTGCTAATTTTTACTGCTGAAATTCCCTTTCGTAAGTGATCAATTTTTCTATAATTGAACTTCCTCATAATAATCACTTTCCATTTGCCACTTTTATCTGCTGAAATATTTCAATCTTTCAATATCACTTCATCCAATGCTGTCCTTGACCGAGTAGATAACGTATTTACTTTCCGATCGAGAAAATCTGAATTCAGAGCCAACAGGCTGCAGCTCCATATAGTACTGTGTGTGTGTGTGTGTGTGTGTGTGTGTGTGTGTGTGTGTGTGTGTGTAAGCAAACGTCTGTAGGTCGCAAATAGAGGTCGTCGCTAAGTGTGCGATGACTACCTCGCTTATCAGAGGTCTGAAGTGCCACGAATGTATTCCATGTTTGATTTCTACTACAAAGTTTCCAGATTATGTAATCCTTATCCCACCCACGGTTTGTTTTAATACTAACGTATAACGCATTTACGACTGTTAGTGCGTACCACTGACCTTAAAAACAGGAAGACTGCAGTTATACTTAAGGAATAATGTCGGATACCTCTCTAAACTCCAATTTCCCCTTTTTTGCTCATTCGCCTCCCTGTATCAGCAGATGATCTGAATGTTACACATCAAACTTATTTTAGTGTAAACTTCACTACCGTTATAAAATTCCTTCATAAGGTGACTATTCATTTTCTTTTACATTTCTTACACAATGCAGACATTACACAGGAGGGTAGAAATTATACGGGATCATTGCATAAATTTCATGCAGTGGATAAAAATTATTTTCAAAGGTATTTATAAAAGACAGTTTCTCTGTCTCAGTTAAATTATAAGATTATTTGTCAGTTTACGCCATCTATTTTTATCTACCATGAGGATAAAGTTGAAAGGAAAAAAAACACTTTTATGTAACTCCCATGGATGTAAGATTATGTAATCCAGAAATCCTATACAGAGATCATATAGTGAACTTTTTTGTCAAGTTGCTTCAGACTTCCAATACACAGAGTGCACAGCAAACTATGAAATTTACCTTCCATGTAAAACTCATTTCCATCCTAAAACGGTTATGATGAGACTAAGCACTCTGCAATTATGTCCTGATATTGATTTTAGGGACAGCTCGCACCACGTTTCCATACAGAATATCGAATGACTGCCGTGTTAGTGAGGAATCAGTATCATCCTCCGAATTCGCCAAGGTGAGGTCAGACCAAAGGATATTATTTACAAGTTCATCAAGCACTTGGGAAGTTTTGCTTTTTATAATGCTAATTCGATTCTGATCCAGTGACTTGAGACACTAAGAAATCTCGAACACTCACTTTCAGAAATGGAAACAATATTTTGTCTCATCATTATTACAAGGAAATGCCTTCTGTATTTAGATGGCTTGACTTTTGATGGGAATTGGTTCACTGTAACCTTAAGGTCTAAGTTACTAATGGATCATCTCACAGACCGCCCTTGTCACCGCTTTTTTAAAGATATCTTTGTACTTTTCTGTTATTTTCTATAAACAGACACAACCTGCTCTGTTTCCTTGACTCGATCCTTCTCCGTTTCGATCTGATGTTCAATGCCTGAAGTTTTCTGCTGCTCAACGTCCAAGGTGCCATTGTACATATTTGCAATCTATATGAAAAAGCACTTTTAGCATCTGTACCTTTTAGCAGTGATGGAAGCATATTTTGTATAATTTCACCATGATATATGATCGCAATGCGATACAACAGTTTTATAAAAAATTAGCTGTAGAAGACAGGATTACTCTCAAAGATAATGATTCTGTAGAAGACAAGATTAGTCTCTTCAGGAGAATTCTACGAGATAGGACAGAACAGTCCCGCAGAATTCTTTTCTGTAGGACTATTGGCTAACTGATTATTCCTGAGTCTCATCAGTCCTTCAAATGCTAATCTGGCATAAACCAGCCTTTCTACTAATAAGTAAATAAATAATTTTTATTTCAGGCAAATCTGCTTCGATCCGTTTTTGACGTCTTGTTTGGCTTATGGTAATCTGAAAATCGAATTTTCTGTAGTAGGTATGTGCATATTAACGAATAAAGCTGTAACTCCTTTCTTCTAATACAATTTTTCAATCTTACAGTTGAATGCAACAAAATAACAATGAAATAGACTTATTGAATTAGTTTTGCTGGAATTAAGCAAAACTACTCGCTTTAAACTCAAAACACTTTACACATAATATAATATAAAAATGCTTCATGAAGACTTTCCAACATAAAGATACTCAAATTCAAAGAATACGAAAAATACTCATATTGGTTTACTAAATATTGTACGAGCTTCTGTACCTCAGTTGGTATAGACGAGCCATTTAGTTGAAAAGGCCCGCGTTCATATCCCGTGAGCAACCATTATCAGGTGTTTTCAATCAAATGATGAGTTATACAGGAGTGGAGGGTTTTCTCTCCCAAAAACTCGGGTTTTTCGTACAGGCAAACGGGCCCCATGAACACACACACACACACACACACACACACACACACACACACACACACACACACACACACACACACACACACACACACACACACACACACACACACACACACACACACACACAGATCTACAGGCATAAATACTTACTTTAGGAGATTAGGCAAAGGAATGGCAAACTGGCAGCATTCACGGCTTAAAAACCCTTAATTAGGGGGGATCACACCTGTCTTGACGGACGAGAATTGGATGGATAGAAACATCCTACAGCGGCATTGCATATAATCCTTGACCCGTCAGTAACCATACATATCATATATGCATGTATATCGGCAACATTTGTGTCCTATATTTATAGTAGAGTAGCTAAGTATGTATACAGGTTGATTCAAAAAGATGGACTCAATTTCGACTTACAAAATTGAGTCCATCTTTTTTCACCCTGTATGTGTGTGTGTGTGTGTGTGTGTGCGCGCGCACCCGATCACTCCGGTAAAACGGTAATACTTTTCCAGGGCTTCAAAAAATTATATATATATATACAGGGTGTTCGGGATAAATTTGACAGTTTCGTAAGGAAAAAGAAAATCTTCTTTGTATCTATTAAATTTAATGAATTGACAAAAAAACATTACAGGCAGAGTTAATTAAAATACTATCAACAAGATTTACTCAAAATAACCACCATTAGCATCGATCACAGCTTCAATTCTGCTTCGGAACCTCGAACAAGCTGATGCTACAGTCTCCCTGGGAAGGGCCGCAAAAACTGTTCTAATTTTATCCATTAACTGGGCTTTTGTATTACTGGAAGTGCGATTGGTGACTTTTTCAACTGCGCCCCATACAAAATAATCCATGGGGTTAAGGTCTGGGGAGTTTGGAGGCCAAACATTTGGACTGGTGAAGTCGTAGAAATTTTCAGACAACCATTTTTGACTTTTCCCAGAGGTGTGGCAAGGGGCCGAATCCTGCTGCCATACATACGGCCTACCATTGGCTACCCTTGTTATCCAGGGCTTGACTACAGTTAGCAACTCCACGAACAAAGCCCGAATTCCAATGCCAGGGTTCTTCAACACCTGTTCCTGCAGATTTGCGAGGAATTCTGCTGTACGAACGCAATCAGATCGTCTGCTAGGGATCTTTCTTCTTGCTACATCCTCGTAGTCACCATTGCAAGTCTCTAGTTCATGCCTGATTGTTTTTACTGTATTCAGGGAGCATTGGGCAGCAGTCGTAATATCCTTATTTTGATGGCGGGCACGAATCATCATGATACAAGTTATTCTCTTCCATGATTCAGGTGGGTTCCAGCTATCCATCCTTTCTAACATCTTGTATATGAATGAAGAAGGGTCCAAACTTTTAAATGAAGAGAAGTGTGTGTTAATACATGTAACTTACGGAAAAATATAATTAATTATAAATATGTCAAATTTATCCCGAACACCCTGTATATATATATATATATACAGGGTGGTTCAAAATTCCACATACAAACTTTGAGGGAGGTAGAGAACATCAAAATCAACCATATTCACACAGGAAAGCATGACCGGAAACACCAGCGGAAGGTACTAACAAGGACACGAAGATACAGAAATAACACAAGGCAGTAAGTGTGAAAAAACTTTATTAGACGTAAGAACTACGTAATATGGTAAACGAGGTGCATTTCTGCCATCTCAGCGTTCGTAAAACAACGCATATTCTTCGTACGACGTCGAAAGCTTGAATGAGGAAGCCCCAATTTCTCACCTGGAGCGCTGGCGAACAGCGCTACCTATCACTTTCGGGTGGCGCTTCCGGACATGCTTTCCTATGTGAATATGGTTGATATTCTCTACTTCCCCTCAAAGTTTGTACGTGGAATTCTGAACCACCCTGTATTTATTATTATTATTATTATTATAGTATTATATATATATATATATATATATATATATATTTTTTTTTTTTTTTGCAAAAATGCCTTGGAAAAGTACTACCGTTTTACAGGAGTGAGCGGACACTTATCCACAGAGATCTCAGAATAAGACCTGTTTCATGTGGTGCCAGTCCCAACTTTATGTTGAACAATATCAGGTAATCACAGCTCGGTTAAGATAGGAAGCACAAAACAATGAGTAACTACTACATTAAGAATCAAAGGAAAAAACAGAAGTTCTTGATAGAAGAGATGAGTTCCGTTCTTGAATGTGAAGAACGGAACTTCAGAAAACTCTTCTCTGGTTGTTGCCAAGTGTCAATCGTGAATCCAAATTGCTTGGAAAGTAAGAACATTAATAAGAGTAGAAAAGGGAAGAAACGGAAAACAAGCTAAAAATTGGACAATGGCAATTTCATGAATTATTTAATGGAAAAAAATAAAATAACTGTGAAATTATAGGAAAGAGGCAAAACTATTAAATTAAAGGGAAGAGGCAATTCTAGGAGTGAGGCCTATCGCATTATATATTCTGAAGAAGAAATGACAGAGCAACACAAAATAAAATGGGATAATAGAACAGTAAAACAATTTGCATTTCAGAAACAATCTAAACAAATAATGCTACACTCCTAGATAAGTCCGTTACAAGCTTGTAGGGTTCTTCAACAGAATTGAATAACCTCTGTAATAAATGTAATAGAAAATGGTCAATGAAAAGATAAAGACCATGAAAATAGGCAGGAATTCTGAAAACAATAAGCTGAATCCTGAAGGGAGAACCAACAAAACAATTAAAACATTTCAACTATTTTGGCTCAATTTTAGTGCAATAGAAATAGACAGAATTAGCAAATATGGTATGGTAGAAAGTCAACCGATGAAATTTATATGGAAGAAAGAGAGAAATTATTCAAAACACCAAGCTACCTATATACAAGACACTGTTCAAACCAATTTTAACTTATGGATCTGAAATTTGGGTTAGAATAAAAGCAATTGACCAAAGAATAGAGACCACAGATGTGATAGTTCTGAGAAAAAATTCGTCATGAAAGATCTCATCAGTGGAAGACCGTATTAAAATGAAAAAAAACAAAAAAAAACGAAAGAACTTGACATTGTTAATATTCAGGAATGTGTGAACACAGCTAATTTGAGATAGTATGTTCACTTAAACAGATTGGGAGACATCAAATACTTTGCTAAGAGGGAAGATTAGCAAAGTTGATGTCAGGATGACTGGAAAAAGACTCAAAAGAAGATCAAGATCTAGGTGTACTAATATAGTAAGAAATGCCTTTGAACAGTGCTTCCCAAACTTATGGATGTCAAGGTCCCCTTTGAAAAAATTAAAAGATTTCATGCCCCCCTATCGGGAAAAAATCTTAATACAGACATATATTATTATAATATTTATTGTATTTATATTCAATACAAAACATACACACCAAGCGTATTTCTTTCCCGCGCATCGCCACACCTGTGTACACTAGCAATGAAACATTCATTTAAAGTGCGAAAAACTTAGCCGTTTTAAATGAGCGCAAGAGTTTGCTTTTGTAAGCTTTTGTGTGCTTCTTATCAATACCTTTGAAATGAAACTTATATGAATAAGCATATATTTACTAATATTAATTAAGCGCCGAAATACGCAAGAAGCAAAATTTGTGAACCAATACCAATGTGTGATTTTTTCTATTAAAATATAAAAAATAATAAAATAAAATAATAAATAAATAATAAAAATCGAATACGTTTCTTTTAAGATAAAAAATATCTACTTAGTCTTAAATAAAAAAAATATCTACCGCGGCCCACGGTTTGGGAAGCGCTACCTTAGAAGACCAAAATATAAGATATGGCAGTATTGGAGTACAGTACTTGCAGATAACAGAATAATCTTGAGGAAAATTGTCAATAGAAAGTTAGTAATAATGTAAACATTTCAGGCAGTACTCTCATGGTATATGCTGTACACCCGCGGAAGTTACGTTTCGGAAATTTTATGAAATTAAATGTTGATGATGATGATTCTGTCCATGAATACCAGTAAATCAATCTTGGAGATGAGCACAAACCCACCTGTCACTGCTAGGATATCTCTTCATAGTGAAAAAAATACAAATTTTTAAGTTTTAAATATCTAAAAAGTTTGATAAGAGAAGGTTGTTGTTGTTGTCTTGTCCTTTGAAGAGTCTTCGATAAGAGACGGTGCGTAAAGTGAAAAAGCTGAAATGCTCTTTCAGACAATCATGGATATCACAGATGGACTGAAACGCTATTCCATTGTGAAATTATTTTTTTGAAGAAGGAACGAGCATTACAGTGAAATAAAATGTCAATAAATCTTTGGTGATTTGAGGTTTCGCATTCAAGAACAGATACTGCACTTCATCTATTGGTACTCAATATCATCATCATCACACAAGTTAACGTCACATATAAATCAATGCTTTAGCAGAAAGAGTTATATGACTAAGACTAAGCTATAATATCTATTCTTAAGAAAGAATAGAAATTTGTCTCTCTTAGGAATTCTCATTCCTAAGAGAGAGACAAAGAGATTGTCTCTCTCTTAGGAATAGATACGAGAAGGGAATAGATTAGAACAGATTTCTTAAGAATAAATTGCAGTATTAGTTATAAAAAGTGTGACTGCATATTCCTCCTTTTTTTTCCTTGTGATTTCATAATTGCGAAAATAAGAGACTTGCGGTCATAGCGATATGGGTAATTTTTTAATAATGAACCACCGAACAAGGATATTCATTCTTAATATAGGCTTAAGAACTAGTTTAATCCAGTATTTTTCCAATTTGTAGAAAACTCTGATTTTAAACGATATCATCATCATGTGACTGAATTTATCGGGATTCTTAATACAACAAAATTATCTCATAATTATCCTGTCGTTACTTCTTGAAGAAGTTTGATATTGTCTTTCATATAATAAAAATATTTAATTGTATTACAGGTTCGATTGTAAATATATCCGGCATAAGTTCAATGAGAGCAGTGAGTATTATTATTTTAAAATGTTGAATGGCGCTATTTTTGAAATCATTACAATATACAGGGTGTTCGGGATAAATTTGACAGTTTCGTAAGGAAAAAGAAAATCTTCTTTGTATCTATTAAATTTAATGAATTGACAAAAAAACATTACAGGCAGAGTTAATTACAATACTATCAACAAGATTTACTCAAAATAACCACCATTAGCATCGATCACAGCTTCAATTCTGCTTCGGAACCTCGAACAAGCTGATGCTACAGTCTCCCTGGGAAGGGCCGCAAAAACTGTTTTAATTTTATCCATTAACTGGGCTTTTGTATTACTGGAAGTGCGATTGGTGTCTTTTTCAACTGCGCCCCATACAAAATAATCCATGGGGTTAAGGTCTGGGGAGTTTGGAGGCCAAACATTTGGACTGGTGAAGTCGTAGAAATTTTCAGACAACCATTTTTGACTTTTCCCAGAGGTGTGGCAAGGGGCCGAATCCTGCTGCCATACATACGGCCTACCATTGGCTACCCTTGTTATCCAGGGCTTGACTACAGTTAGCAACTCCACGAACAAAGCCCGAATTCCAATGCCAGGGTTCTTCAACACTTGTTCCTGCAGAGTTGCGAGGAATTCTGCTGAACGAACGCAATCAGATCGTCTGCTAGGGATCTTTCTTCTTGCTACATCCTCGTAGTCACCATTGCAAGTCTCTAGTTCATGCCTGATTGTTTTTACTGTATTCAGGGAGCATTGGGCAGCAGTCGTAATATCCTTATTTTGATGGCGGGCACGAATCATCATGATACAAGTTATTCTCTTCCATGATTCAGGTGGGTTCCAGCTATCCATCCTTTCTGACATCTTGTATATGAATGAAGAAGGGTCTAAACTTTTAAATGAAGAGAAGTGTGTGTTAATACATGTAACTTACGGAAAAATATAATTAATTATAAATATGTCAAATTTATCCCGAACACCCTGTATATCGCCTTAAAGTGATAAATCTTTAGTGTTTAATTGACTGTTATGTAAAAATATTATTATAGGACCGCAGAGTATGAACATTTTATTATTATACACATTACACATGTATCAATGAGAGATGAAGCCTGGCAATCGGATACCTGGCAATAGGTTAACATTCTCTGTATAGAATAAATATTCTATACAGAGAATGTTAACAATAACAACAACAACAAAACATTCAGTCGTACCGCACTTGTAATTTCACAAGAAAGCAAGATTGTTGCGTATAAGTTCCTATAATTCAATTATGAAAAATGATCAAATTACATTTTTTGTTATAACAAAATCTTCTGTATTCATCTTATTAAAGCACAAAAATAATAAGGCAGTCGGTAAAAATAAAATTACGGCATAACTTCTAAAATTTGGAGGAACACTTTTAACAACTGAGATTTATGAAATAATCAAATTGAAATGGCAAAAAAGAAGAAATTCCAGTTGATTGGAATAGTCATAGTGTGCCCTATATTTTGAAAAAAGGAGACCCTATAATAACTAGTAACTCTATAAGTATATCCGTCTCTCTTGTTGGGCACTTGCTACAAAATACTGTCTACGCTGATCTGAAAAAAATTAATAGATAAGATTCAAACATTACAGGAGAGTATCAGTGTGGCTTCTGCAAGGGAAAGTCAAACGATGGATCGTATTTTCACTCTCCGAACAACTGCTATAAAATCAATATAAATTTGATAAAGAATTACATTTAGTATTTGTGGACTATAAAAACAGACAGATGACAGTATACATCGAAACGCCCTATAGGATGCAAAGATACTTTTCAGAATACCACAGCAGTATATAAATATGATAAGACTTTGTAATCAGCGCAGCCTACTTTAACGCATCTTTGGATGAAGAAACTCCATTCTGAACTAGTAACTCTCACAGCAATGATATCGATCTTCTTGAAATGCAATATAATGATACTAAATACCGCTAAACTTAATTCTACACACAGACAGCCTTTTCCTGTAGACAAGAATGGCTTTATTAATTTCCTCATTAGAGTAAGATATTCTGTCCTCCCTAACTAACTAACTAGGTTAATAATGTTGTGAGCCAAATTCATCGATTTGGGACTAAGAATGCTTTATACCGCCTTTTCACTAATCAAAAATGTTAATTCACATGCAAAAGACACGTAACACTATTTTATCTCTTCAAGAGATTAAACTATAACAGTGTGCTGCGTAATGAGCCTCCAAATCTCTGTTTCAATGATGCCAGCTGTCTGAAAAGACCTTGGTCAAATCTCGTCTAGGGCGCGAAGCACTTTATCATGGATTTTCAAATGAAATTGACATAACTGGTTTAATGCATGGGTAGCAAGGTATGCAAAAATTCGGGGTTTTCATTCCAAATCGGCCAGAAAAGCACACTCAATTAACAGACATAACACATTTGCTCTAGTTATTTCGGCCATAACTCCAAGTAGCCTAATAAAACCATCAAAATGCAATAACCATATTCTTACATATAATAATTTACATTTATTTTGCATTTAAAACTAAATTTGTATATTAAATTAAAATGTTACATTAATTTCAGATTTTAAACGACAACTAAGATTTGGTGCACTGCGTGCGTGTAAACAACCGCTTTGGTCGAATTTTCACCATTTATAAGAATATTAAAGGCAATCATCCACTGAATTCTTCACAAAACCTATTAACAAGATGAATTCGAAATAAACGCTATAAATATTCTATTTACCGTCCTCATATTTTTAAATACAAGTTTACCGTTTATCAGTAGAAGACTAGTCCTCTTAATTACTGTGAATGTGAGTTAGTTTTAGGCGAGTGGGAAATTGTTTTTTTGGAAAAGTAACAGTCCACATACTACAATAAAGTGCCAAGAGGCTATTTTTTCGGGGACGTAAATTAAGTTAAGTGGATAATAAATCCCTCATTATTTCAATGCCGAATAAGAAACTCGAGCTTCTTCGGCATGAAACTCTTAGATTTCGATCTTCGAGTTTCTTATTCGGCTTTGAAATAATGAGGGATTTATTATCCCCTTAACTTAGTCCCTATACTAATGAAACACTTCAGAATGATATAAAAAGTAAACATTGGGGATGGCATTCGTTTTTGTTCCCGAAAAACACTGGCTAGAACATTTCATAGGTTTTTTATTCATTTAACAGTGAAAAAACAAATCCAAAACAACAAAATTCTATTTGAAAAAAAAAGAAAAGAAAAAAACTTCTACATAAATCAACATTCTGATTCTCAATACTAACATCATAGATGTGCCCTACGACTTACAGTCCTCCAAACCCGATCTATTATTCATCACTGAACCTCAACTGGCATCTCCTATGACATTACACTTGGAATTTGCACAATTACATCACGCATGTTCCAGGGACGGAACATGTACGTTTGTCATGTGCCACCAAAGAATATCTCATATGAAATGTTATCAGACCTGGAAATCCATCATATGACTAAAGAATTCCTTGCGTCGTTTTGTTGCTTTTTTTATGCCTTTACCGTTTTCCTAATTCTGATGATTACACTGACCTTTTTTAATTTATCCCGGAAAGCTGATCACACAGATCAGTTACCCAAACATTGAAATAGTCTTTCTTAGAGCCTTCCTGTCTATAATTCACACTGGCTTGCTTTCCTCTAATGTGACAGACAATACTGAAGAGAAACAGAGCTGTTTGCTCTCAGTAATGATCGAACACAAATCGTTCGTCTGCCTACCAAAATATACCAGTAATCCTCACCATTCGCACAACACTGACAACCTTTTCTTAACCAGCTTTTCATCAAATGCACTGCTGATGTCAGTTCACCTTATGTAATTCTAACATAACGATATAACCTTACCGCTGTGTCTCTTGGTACGGATCGACTTTCTCCCAGCCAATCTCAGCTTAGTATCCTACGACATTACAAAAGTGCTATTTGTGATAAACCTTCCGAATTTCTATGCCTCTTTTCCACGGTCTGATTACTGCTTCTGCTCTCTCCTGACGAACGCACTTGTTCCGATCACATAATTGATATTTGTTCTGGCTGAAATGTATCTTTATTCGCCACTCTGCTCATAACCCAACCATTAAGCAAGCTTCTTTTCCAACACATAAGTCAAAGAGGTCGAAGACAAAATTCCGCACATATTTAATGCCCTCAAGTTAATAACTTTAGCTTCTCACTTAGCACACAGCACAGTTCATAACATATCAAAAATTATCAACAAATCCAAAGTAGACATCGTAAGGGCCAAATGCGCTAAGACTTCCTCTTGATCAAATGGCAGTCAAGCCTCTTTCGAGTCCCTAATCAAAAACCTGTAGGGAAAAAATTCTGCCCTACAAAGTTTTCACCATGGCAAGATCTCATAACGGTAAGCCATACCTATTGGCATAAGACTTTTCCTCCTCGGCTTCTATTCTTGTTCAGACGATAAAGGCAATTTCCTGTCACTAGTCCACGCACTACGAACAACAGGTCTGCTCTGATTATTCGACAGCAGGGTATCAGAAAAACTCAGGTACTCTTGATTATTAGACTCCTGATTCAGATGATATTTTTTTAATTGTAGTAAAAGGTGTGCTCAGAATAAATTAGCATCCTGTGAGGGATATGTAAGCTATCATTCTCATCTAGTGTGTACAAAATAGCATGGAAAAAAGGCCTTTATCCAGCTTTTCCCGAAAAATGGAGGTAAGTCAGATATCAAAGTACATGTACATCATGCAGTTCACTCATCTCAATTGCCCTCACCAATACTCTAGAAAGTGTCGGAGAAGGTTATTAGCAAGCAGTTTCTTCACTACCTGGTGAAGAAATTGATGAATCGATCATCAATATCGATTCTGCCATTTCCGTTCTTATAACAGAGCTTGATTCTAACTTTACCTACCTTTGGATAAAATTCATGGAAGATTTGTAGAAACTGGTGTAGTTGTTCTTGATATTTGCAAGGTGTACGTTCGTTTCTGGCATCGAGGGCTTCTCACCAATCTACTATCTCATGGTAGGCTTCTTTCCTCTGATTGGATTACCAGTTTCCTTTTTGTCATTGCGGGTATTGGTGAATAGCCCCTCTTATCAGATTCATCGTGGGGAGAGTAAAGAATCCTCGGATACTCAACTGTGGTTTTGTAATTTCGCATTCTCATTCACTTGACTGAAATCCTGTAAATTTCAATTTGTTGAAGCATTCGAAATCATCGGTAGCACTTTCTACCGCTGTGGGGATTATCGATGAACTGCAGGAACCTGTTAAACGTGCATGCACTTCCGTCAGACACTAGCCAGGCCCTTTCGAACACATGAGGCTGTCAAAGTGAGACGTCTCAAACGGAGATCATTTTGAACACCTTCTGTGAGGTACATTCATGCCAATTACTATACTTACTCCTTGGTATTTTGCATTCTATCTGCATTACAGACTGCCAGTGTTCGCGATGCCACTACAAGAGACTTATCTCAAAATTCCAAGTTTTAGGAATCTACGATGTTTATTTTTGAGGTGTAAAATACACCTGTAGCGTTTGATGGAAGTGCAGAATCACCCCGAGTTTGTGTTCATAACCCGCAGATGCTAAATATAGTATGACTTAGCATCTTAGTGTTGAATTCAAACTGCAGTTACAACTATTAATTATATCAGCAGATAGCTTTTTAATGTTTGGATATAATGTTTATATTTTATTTTCTATTTTAAACTAACAAATTCGCTTTCCTTTTGCTAGTTTAGTTTGGTAACAATGAGACTGTTTCTTAATTTAAATTAATTATCAATGCTTATTTCATGTTTTCAGTTTACCGGTATTTCTGTGCTGAGCATGAGTAAGGCAGCCATGGATGCGCTCACAAGATGTGCAGCCTTAGGTAATGTCAAACATGCAATAAATATATTTAGCTTCTCTGTTTAGCTTCGCGTACTAGAAGTAGATAAGAATAGGTATATTATTAACGCTAAATGGAAAAGCTATCCAAAAGCATAATAGATTCAAGTGTAAAGAAAATTTAGAGTTGTTAAAGCTACATTTCCTGACTCTCAAATAATCTCTTTTAGTAATTAACGAAATGTAATTATAATGCAAGATGTTTCAGGCTTTTAAGTCCCACGATCCTCCCAGACTGGTTTCCGTAACCATAATATTTAAGATAGGCAGTTAGTCTTATGCCTAAATATATAATTTTGTAGGTAATTGCATGTGGTTTAGTGGCCGTTTTCACAGCTTTGGGCACGATAAATCCCATTTTCGGGATAAAAACCTGGAACACTGTATTATACTGTCTCATATGCAGTTGAAAAGAATGGTATTTAATGTTATTTTTTTAATGTTTATAAAATGTCAAGTTAATTTTAAGACATTTTTCTGATTTTTCATCATATAAGTTTATTCTAGAACTGAATAATTCATAATAACTTTCTTAAGTTGACTTAATCCCTTTATGTGGGTGACTATGCTGTGTAGGAGAGAATTATATGGAATATATTAAATCACTAGTTTACATACCGACAAAATCAAGATCTGTAAATTAGTATTAAAACAACAGATGGCTTGAATTTTTCTAAAATGTTAACAAGAATTTACAGTCAGCGTTATTATTTAACACTTGAACATTTTAATAAAGCAATTTTTAATGCAAAGCACACTCATCTGCAAAAAAAAAAAAAAAAAAGTTGCCATTCGTTAATTATATAATTACAGTGTATTCTTGAGCAATCTTATTTGCTGCCTGCATTCGATTGACAACAAATAGTTCTAATTCCCGATTCATTAGGACAGAGTTGCATTTTATTATACTTGGCTAATTGTAAAAAAGTATGCCAACTTTTAAATCTCATAATGCTCCATTACCCGGAAAGGTACAGCCAATGCTTAATCATCTTAAGGAATACTCTCACAGAGAACTAGAACTACATTTCGTCGTGGAAAATTCTAGACGTTGTACACAGATAATACCATCGGAGCTGAAGATACTTTCCGAAGAAATATTGAAGATTTTCTTGCCATGAGCAAATTAGCGGTAAACCTTCAGTATTATCCAGTGTGTTTTAAAACAACCAACCGCCAAATTGCAAGTATACAACATTAAAATGGTTCAAGTTTTTTTCGATAAATTAATAAAGTGAATTAATTGTATTCTTCCTGAAACTATATGCTTAAATATCATCGCATGGCGATAGTGGTACGGGCATATTCTGAACCTGAGCGAAATACTTACGAGTGCTCCCCCCCCCCTCTCCTTTTCAGTGAACTGTATATTTACTATGCGAACAATACAAGATGATTGTGTACATTCTGTTCTTTGTTACATAAATTTATTTATTACATAAACTGGCACAGCATTAAAATTAGTTTGGTTCATTACTTCCTAGGTTTATGCATACACTTCTTTAGTGCGACTTATAAAATGCATTTTTATTAACCTATATCGGATGGTTGCAGTTTGGCAATTGCTTGTTTTGACACACCCGATGCTATGGATAGCATATATTATTATATCATAATTATTATTACCGCCTCCATGGAGTCGGCAGACACATCGTGGGAGGTTCATTCAAATAACAACATATTTATCATACGCAATTTAAAAATCCGTAACACTCCCTGCATTAACAACATATTTCGGTAATGCGTTCCATTCACTTACAATTCTCTATGTAAAAATTCTACTTCCCACACCCCTCTTCGCCACACTCCTACATAACTTCCAGGTATGACCTCTGGTTCTACCCCTTTGGCCGTCTGCTCTTTTTTAGAACCTCCTCACTGACTTAAAAGTCTCTAGCCTATCATATCTTTTCCTCCTATCCGCCAAACTCAGCAATCCTCATTCCTTTAATCTCTCTTTATAATCAACATTCCAAAGTCCTGATATTGCCTGATTTCTCTCTGGACCCACTCCAATGTTTCCTCATCACATTGAAAACCGGGTGACCAAATCTAAGCATAAGAGCCCAAGTGTGGTCTCACCAGTGTTTTATACACTGGCAACTATCTCCTTATTCCTACATATTAGAGTATCTGTTATCACAGCGGCACTATGATATGCAGTGTTTGCAACATTTGCAATGTGCACTTTAAACTTCAGTCTACTGTCAACCATCACTCCCAAATCTCGAAATTTATGCACTTTTTGCCAATACAGTACACCCAATACTCAATATAGTACGCATCGATATATTCCTGCATTTCAATATTCAACATCTTGAACTTTTTAATATTAAAACTATAATCCCACTTCTCTGTCCAAGTCAAAAGTCTATTCAAATCTTCTTGAAGATAATTAAAATCAGCAATGCTACTTATAATTCTTCCCAACTTTGCATCATCGACAAACAACTAGAGATCCCAAGTCGGTCCACGCTAATGCACATTGCTCTTTTCAGACACTGCTTTATACACAACTTGCTGGTACGTTCACAGAACCAACTACCAATCCATCTAACCAATATACCACCTTTTTCCATCCTCTGCAGGTTTCCCACCAACTTATTATGTTGTAATCTATAAAAAGCTTTTGCAAAGTCAAAGAATATTCTTGTATGTGATTTCCCCCTTATCTAACATACTCATTAACTTATCATAAAATGCAAGAAAATTGCTAAATCAGGACCTATCATCATTACAAATCCATGCTGACCATCATAAAGAATGCTATGTCCATCAATCCAATCCTGTATTCTATTCCTAACTAATCTCTCCAACACCTTGACCAAAACCACTGTTATACAGACTGGTCTATAATTGGAAACTTCTCTCCTAGAACCATGCTTGTAGTCTAGTACTATTTTGCCTTCTTTCCATTCCTTAGGAACCTTAGCTGCTACAAGACTTCCATTAAATAATCAGGTCAAGGGCATAGCTAACTGTTATGCACATTTCTTAAGAATACATGGAGATATCTCATCCATTCCACAGCCTTATTAACATCAAACCCAATCGAACCTCTGATTCTTATACTTCAACTTTTCCTAATACTTGCCTCCCTTCTACATATTACACAGCATCATTTACACCAATATCATATACGAGGGTGGTCTTGAAAGGTTCTCGGCCTCGACCATATATGGCAACGCTATCGGCACCATTCTTTTTTTCTGTTGGTACATCTGTCATAAGCATGCATGTGAAAAATTGCAAGTCATTCTATCAAGTAGTTTGTTTTATACAGCTGTCTGAAGCAAAGGTGTTGTCTCTATTCCGTTTCCCTTGAAACGGAAAAAATTTAGTATCGTGCGTTTATGAAATTCTTTGTAAAAGAAAGTTTAACGCCAAAAGAAATTCATTTGAAGTTCATAAAAATTTATGGGCACTCTTCTCCTTCGTTTTCGACAATTACGAAATAGGCTTCCGAGTTTAAACGTGGCCGTATCAGCCTTGAAGATGATCCACGTGAAGGAAGTCCAAAAAGTGTAACAACACCAGAAATCATTGATCAAGTGTACGATAGGGTATTGGATGACCGGCGAGTCAAAGTGCGTGAAATTGCTGAGACTATAGGCATTTCAAAAGAACGTGTAGGATATATTTTGCATGGAGAATTGCAAATGAAAAAGCTTTGCGCAAGATGGGTGCCGCGCTTGCTCACAGAAGATGAAAAATGCACTGGCATGAAACTCTCTGAACAATGCTTGGAGCATTTTAACAAGAATTAAGCTGATTTTCTGCATCGATTATTTTACTATGGATGAGACTTGGATTCACCATTACACACCAGAATCCAAACATCAGTCAAAACAGTGGACAGAAGCCGGTTGTTCAGCGCCAAAGAAGAGAAAGTCGGTCCCATCAACAGGGAAGGTCATGGCATCGATGTTTTGGGATGCTAAAGGCATTTTGTTTATTAATTATCTTGAAAAGGTTAAAAAATAACCGGGGGACATTATTCCGATATTTTAACTAGACTAGATGAGAAAAAAAAAATCCGTGATCAAAGGCAAGGTTTGCAGAAGAAAAAAATCATCTTTCATGAGGACAATGCACCTACCCACAAAGGTGTATTGGCAATGGGAAAATTAAGGGATCTGCACTATGAATTGTTGGAACATCCACCCTATTCCCCACATTTGGCTCCCTCTGAATTCTATTTCTTCCCAAAACTCAAACTCTTCCTCGCTGGTCAGCGTTTTTCTACGAATCAAGAGGTGATTGCAGCTGTAGAGGGTATTTTGCAGGGAACCATTACAGGAAGGGGATAATGGCGCTGGAGCATTGCTGGAATAAATGCATTAGTCTTAAGGGAAATTATGTTGAAAAATAAAAATAATTTTGAAGTTTAGAAATTCGTTTTTCATTGTTAGGCTCAGAACTTTTCAGACTACACTCGTATGGTGATAAAGTGCTCATTCAATAATTCTGCAATATTCGTTGAAATAATCACTCTGACTATTTCAACGAATATATCGTGGATATCTCATGGGAACTCTGCTCCCATGAGATATCCACCGGCGTCAACATGCCACAACTATTCTTCCTCTTGCTTGTCATATAGCGGAAGAATTCCCTTGAATCAACTTTGGCCTGACCAGCCAATTTATCTTGTAACTTACTTGATTTCACCGTTTATCCATTTCACTCCTACTCTATTTACTCGCTTAACCCTTGGTATGTAGTTATACATTTCTTGTGTCAGATACTGTCTTATGAATTTCCATGCACTGTCAAACATCTTATCTGCACAGCTCATCTACCCAATGTATTGATGTTAACTGACTACAGATCTTTCCATAACCACCAACCTTATACTTCTATACATATCCCTTTTTTGGCAGTAACCTTTTCTTGTTTCACCACTTCCCAAAACAAGTATCTCATGATCATTCAGCAGTGTCAACACCTCATTAATAACTAGATCTTGTGAAGTTATCACAAAATCTAAAACACTAATGGATGTAGTTGCTTCAGTCACATGCTGCGCGAGATATTTATCCCTCAGAAATTCAACAAACTCACCCTCCTTCTTTTCATACACTATCTCTTTCTTCCATTCTATATTCCTGTAATTAAAGTCTCCATTCGGGATTACCTTCTTTTTACAAGCCCAACCAATTTCCTAAACATTTCACTGACAGTATTCTCTATATTCCCTGGCCTATAAGAGTATCCTATCAGATATACTGTATAGTCTGTTAATTTCCCAATATAAGTCGTTGTAGCGAAAAACCTCAAATCCACGATGATGGATGGGCTTACTGAACTTTTACGCAAATTGTTCTCCACTGCACAGCCTATTTTAACTTACATTAGAACTGCAAGAACCGAAATTTCATTTTGTGCTGTTTCGCATTGTTCCCACTTTTATTTTTAACGTTGAAATGCTAGCGTATTTGAAGTAATAGGCACTCTTTCATTGCCCAATAATTAAGAGAGTACGTTATTATAATACGGCCAGTCGGAGAGTTAAAACGAAATATCTATAACTGAAGCTATTCAGAAGGAATTACATCAGTGGTTCTTAACCATTACGAAGTCACGGAACACTTTTGACTATAAGAAAAATTTGGGGAACACCAAAAGCATTAGGGTCACAAAACTAACAAAAAAATATTCGTGGAGTTGCCTTTTATAAAAATGAACTTATTTTAATACGATACTTGAGCTTGTCGGCTTTTTCAGATTTCAGAAATATCAGGTCTAATATGTGATAAAGCTATCCTCATCTCTTTGTCTATATTAGTAAGTCTTGCACGCTTTTCAGTTTTTATATTTGTTAATATTGAGAAACTGAGCTCACACAAATATGATGTTGAAAACTGTAACAAAATTTTCAGTGCCCTAATGGAGAGAGCTGTGTACTGGGGTTTGACAAAAATCCAAAATTCCTCAAGAGTTATTTTAGAGAATTTCATTTTTACAGTACGATCGATTGACAAGGTAACTAATTGTTCTTCTTCTTGTAACGAAAATTCAACTCAATGTGTTAACTGTGCCAAATGGATTCGTCTCCAATCATAACTGTGTCTTTAAGGAAGGAAACTAACTTGAAATCTTTGCTTCCAATATTGTTAAATGTTCTGTTATAACGGAAATAATTCCTCGACATTTATTCAGAATAGCCAATTACATTCAGAACTGTGTCATGTGATATCTTTCACCGGCGGAACACTTGTAACCAGTTCGCGGAACACCGGTTAAGAACCACCGAATTAAATTATAGAAAGAAGTAAAGTTGAACTCCAATTAGAGTATGAAACTAATTGTTTACTGATAAGCTACGTTCTTTCTTTTATTTGCATTTTGTATTTGATTTTATTGCAAAACAAACCATGTTATATAGATTCTTCCATTTTACGATTTATCAAATATTCAATTACTTAATTAATAAATATAAGCTATTAAGGAATGACTTATTAGTTAAAATTTTTTAAAGAATGAATCTCATTTATTAGACCGTTTATCGAAAAGAATGCAGCCCTATTCAGTCAGCTGTGAGAAATTCACTAAACGGTAGTAACAAGCTTATTATATAAGAGACCGTGCAGAGACTTAATTCCTAATGTATGTATGCTATATCTGTTTACATTTTTCCAGAGCTGGGCTCCAAGAACATCAGGGTGAATTCAGTAAAGTAAGTAATATCTGATATATAAAATGCTTCATATATGAATGGCTATTTTTCTTATCCCATTCATTTGAGTTTTGTAATTATCCAGTTGTGTTTACTGCAGTCTTCAGAGTAAATTATGATTCAACAAGGGAAATTAGAGTCGTTCGTTTTATTAGCTTATTTTATTAGAGTCGCACCTCTACAATAATTAATACAACGAATAAATTTTAGTTTTTCTACACAGCAAGATGAATTCTATCAAATTCATCGAACAGAATTTAATGTTAATTCGATTCTGTTCATTCCAAAGATGTGTTAGTAAGTACAAACTCCATATCAGGATGGGATGTTACATGAAGTGTTGGTGGAAGACTATTCGCAGCTTTAGCGAGAGAAAATTTGTCTTCATTTCTGATTCTTAAAGGAACTTGAGGTGATACCTCACTTAGATTACATCGATCTTTATAGAGAGAGAGATGGAGACAACATCGGAAAGAATGAGTGAAGTCATCCTTTATCTATTTCTTCTCAAGGGAGAAGGAATAGATAGAGGATGGCCTTTGAAAAGATGGGAAAAGGCCGTAACAAGCCACTAGGCCTATTACTGGAAAGAAAGAAGAATAAACTAAAAAATGGACTCTCAAATGATGAAAGGTGCTAATTACAGTTTTTTTTAATGTTTAGCATATTATTTATAAGTATTTTAAGTCAAAGTAAATATAAATCCTGTCATATTTCAATATAACAGGATTTCATATTCTTTAATATTTAAAAGGTTGAAAATATTAAATATAGCAAGATTTTTTTTTCTTCGACTGGTCAAAAAGTAAACCATACTTAACAAGAAATTACTTAAGTATATTCTTATTTTAATCTTTTATCCATGACGAGCAAAGAAAAGTTTAGCATGAAGTAATATAAAAAATCTCATAAAAGATCAGTTTCCAAATTGTGACTCAGATATTTCTATGGCGCTGTTCAGCAGAACTAGCAACCGTAATGCCTCCAGTTTTTTTCAGATATACAGGAACACGAGCAAGAGATCACTTTCATCCCGTTACACTCAATCTGTATACTCAAACTTGCTACTCTTGGTCATGTTTCATTCCTCAGTTCTGTGGAACAGCTTCCCAATGAAGAATTTCAAAATGATTACAACCTGCGAACTATTCAAGAAGAACATCAACAAATTACTCTTCTCATGACCCATGCTCACAATTCGCATTTTTCTGCTATAGACCTTGCTGCCTTTTCATGGTCAAAATTCTGTTTCTCTTATGATTGAGCTGGTTTCTTATTTTTATTTATTTATTTGTTTTTCTCTAGCCTAGTTTAATCGATTTAACAGTGCAACCCACTCTCTATTCAATAGGGTGTCAATTCGAATCGCACCGTGGGAGCGCCTTTGGAAGCAGATGAGTTTCATCGTCAGGTGTGTGGAACCAGATTCCTGAGTATTGTAGGCTTTAAGTGGAATCTTAGTAATTTCCTGCTTATCGTAAAATTTCTACGATGCTCTTTTCAACTTTCGATAGGTTTGAAAGATTCCCTTATCGAATGACGTTTTGTTGTTAATATCTATTGATTATTTTGCCGTATGAACAGCGCGTCCTCTCTCTTTCTCTTCCGAGAACATTGTTTTTTTAATTTTATACAGTTATTTTAACTTTTCAGTTTGTAGTCTGAACAGAAGATAGACTATAACGAAGTAATTTCAGCATATTTTAAGAATTTTACGTATAATGTCTTGTAGATTAGATCTTAATGTATACAGAAACCGTTAACTGTTTTTTTTTTTAATTTATATAATTAGTTATTGTCTGGAAGTCCGGGATATCATGCAGTATTAACTTGAGAAGGCTGTGGAAATTCAGCTGGTGACCAGATTAATATCATGCTGAATGTTTTCATCGTTAAGGAGAGACACTGTGACCGCATCATCTACACACTGGAAGATCTTGCGCATTAATGGAAGCAACAAGAATAACGCTATTGATAATACTAATACACTGGGATTGCTTTAGAATTAGTTGCTAAGAGATCGTGTAGATTCTGGCACTTTTAATGGAGAAGAGACCAAATGAGAGCGGAGATATTGTGAAATGAGAACAGAGCATTACCTGTCGTTGATTTTAGGCAAAATTACAAAGCATAGTTACAAAGTTGGGGCCACTGCCGTACAGTCACATTGACAAAACAAAGCGTACAATAAACTTAAATAAATAGTGAACAATAACAGCACATTAGAAATAACATTAGCATTAATGTCGTCTTTGTAATATGCAATATTTACATTAGTGGACAAAACGAAAAAAAAAAAATAATAGGAACAGTCCAAATGGAAATCTGGCAGTAGGCTATTCCAGAACAAAAAAAAATTGTATCCTCGCCTCGATTAAATATCCATTCATAAGACAAGCTACTCGGTCTAAGATCTTACTGTACTTACGAGCACTTTATAGTTCAGTATAGATCACACACACACACTAATATAAAATGATAAGGTTTTTTTTTGTAACGTTTTTGTGTCACGTTTTTTGTCAAGTTATTTGAAATTCAGGGGCTACCCTGAGTGTCGAGTTTTCAAAATTAGAGTCATCAGAATTCAAGGAGAACCGGCCTACCAGTCCGCAACACGGGGGGGGGGCGCCATAGGCGCGGGTGGAAGAACCCCCTTTCGCGATTTCGAAATTCGAGTCACCAGAATTCATGGAGAACCGGCCTACCAGTCCGGAACTCGGGGGATTGGGCGCTAAGCGCCAGGGGAGAGGAGTAACCCCCTTTTCGAGTGTCATCAGAATTCAAGAAGAACCGGCTTACCAGTCCGGAACTCGGGGGGGGGGGGACGGAGCCCCTAGTATATATATATATATATAATATATATATATATATATATATATATATATATATACGAGCACCATTATCCCGTGCCTGTAGTAGTTCTCAGTAAGATCTGCAAAATACCCTTCAACAGCTCAATCACCTCTTGATTCGAAGAAAAACGCATTACGTGTCGTTGATTTTAGGCAAAACTACAAAGCATAGTTACACTGACAAAACAAAGCGTACAATAAACTTAAATAAATACTGTACAATAACAGCACATTAGAAATAACATTAGCATTAATGTTATTTCTAACATAATAATGTAAATATTGCATATCGTCTTTGGAATATGCAATATTTACATTAGTGAACAAAATGAAAAAATAAAAAAACAAACAAATAGGAACAGTCCAAATGGAAATCTGGAAGTAGGCTATTCTTCCTACAGCCCAAAACTAAAACTCTTCCTCTCTTCCAGGAGAGGAAGAGGTTTAGTTTTGGGAAGAGACAGAAGTCATACGGAGCCAAATCTGGGGAACAGTGTGGATGTTACAACTGTTCACAATGCAGATCCCATAATTTTTCCCATTGCCAAAACACTTTTGTGGGCAGGTGCATTGTCCTGATGAAAGATGATTTTTTTTCTTCTGCAAACCTTGTCTTTTCTCACGAATGTTTTCGTCTAGTCTGGTTAAAAGATCAAAATAATATTCCTCACTTATTAGTTTACCCTTTTCAAGATAATTAATAAACAAAATGCCTTTGGCATCCCAAAACATCGATGCTATTACCTTTCCTGCTGATGGAACTGACTTTGCCTCCTTTGGCGCTGAACAACCTGTCCACTGTTTTGACTGCTGTTTAGATTCTGGTGTGTAATGGTGAATCCAAGTCTCATCCATAGTAATAAATCAACGCAAAAAATCAGTTTTATTCTTGTTAAAACGTCTCCAAGCACTGTTCAGAGATTTTCATGCAAGTGCGTTTTTGTGCGGGTGCGGCACCCATTTGCGCAAAGTTTTTTCATTTGCACTTCTTCATGCAAAATATATCCTACAAGTTCATTTGAATTGCCTATAGTCTCAGCAGTTTCAAGCACACTCGCCGGTCATCCAATACCATATCGTACACTTGATCAATGATTTCCGGTGTTGTTACACTTTTTGGATGTCCTTTACGTGGATCATTTTCAAAGCTGGTACGGTCACGTTTAAACTCGGAAGCCCATTTCTTAATTGTCGAAAACGAAGAAGAGTGCCTATAAACTTTTATGAACTTCGAATGAATTTCTTTTGGCGTTAAACTTTCTTTTACAAACAATTTTTTATACAGATAACATAACAAGTTTTCTTCAGACAGCTGTATAAAACAAACTACTTGATAGAATGACTTGCAATTTCAAATGGATATATATATATATATATATATATATATATATATATATATATATATATATATATATGAAAACATGTTCATGTTTTTATATATTTATCACTTCTTCATAATAAATTATTTTACGCTCAGAATATCGAATTAATAATTGTTATTCTTTACTTAGTCCTGGAGTAGTAGAAACACCGCTGGTAAAGAGTATGAGGGATGATCCATTCGATAAAATGGTAAGCATACGAACCTACAAGAATCCATAACGTTTGTAAACAAATGAATTTCTTCAGACTTGATAATTTAAATCTAAGCTGCGTAGTAATTGTTTTATTTTATTGATTAAAATTGTTTAAGAAACTACTATTACTACTATATATATATAAGATCATTGATATATATATAAATATCAATGATTTTACAGACAGATAAAATAATATGATACCAAATTGCTTTTCTATGTGCTTTTTGTGCATGACACTTTTGGGGAATTAGATGTCTCAAGCATTTCGGGAACTGAGCATCTCTCTCTTGCAAGAGAGTATCTGTCTTGCATTGTTAGTCTAGTCAAATGAGGAAAAATAGTGAAAATAATTCATTGGGATTTAAAAATTAGCACAGATGATGATTAGACAATCCTAATTTGCAGACGACATTCCTGAATGACACAAATGGATTTTCTCAAATAACTCACTTCTTATTCCTGATATTTACTTATACAAAAAAGAGTGGTTGAAATTCTGTGCTATAAAACAGCAAATAATGCTCAATATATTAATTTCCTAGACAGAGAGCATTCTTAAGACACTGCCTCTCTACAATATCGGATGAATTCAGAAGTATTACTGTATTTCACACTGCATAAATTATAATTAATATAAGTAAATTTACATATGACCTTCGAATATCCATTGCCTGTATCCTCCAATTTGAAATCATTCTTAATCAGTTTAAATCATTTCTCTAACCGTTTTCATCACTTAATTTTTCTCGTAGAAGACCTATCCAAGTCCTTCCGGCAGGATATTGTTAACCTCTCTGAGACAGTCAAGGAAAGGTAATGGAATCTAAACGTTTCAGTAGAATATATCAAATCCCTAGAGCACATAAATGTTACGTAGGGAAATGCGATGCCGAGAAATAAATTTTATTGAAAACAGTTGTTTATAATAAGCATTGCCTTTGAGGAGAGAGAGAGAGATGAAACAACAAATTTTGCATTAAAGCCAAAGAATAGTGAAAATAATCAAAAGGATGAAAATTCAAATATCGAAGGAAAAAAGTTTACCAAACTTCGTATGAGAATGGAAAACTCACTGTGTGGAAACTGGAGCAAGTGGTATATTGCCCCCCCCTCCAACAAAAAGTCAAATGGTTGAAGAAGGTCAATTATTATTTGATGTTATGTACTATTCAACATAGATTTTTTCCTCTTATCAGATATCTTCTTTCCTTAGCATGACGGGCTCAGTGGCCTTTCATGCAAAGCAAATTTGTGTCATAGAAACTTAATTATTGGTACGATAGGAACTGGCCAAATGAATGGCATTTTCTTTGGCTAGTTCTGTTTCGTGCGATAAAAAATCTGAAGATCCGAAAGGAAAAAATATGCTCTCTCCAAATTTAGAGATCTTATCTGTTGTGTAAATCAGCTTAACACACCGTTTTGATAAGCCATTTGAATGGCTAAAGCTTCCTCATGAATCTCTTATTTTGTTAACTCTCATTTTCTTTATATCAATGCACTTGTTTAACAGGAGAGTCCTACCTATACTTTTGTTGATGGCACTACATCGAAGTAGTGCCGTCATCAAAATAGTGTTTGATTTCAGAAATACAAACAAACAATGTCTCAATAACATTATAACTCTGTAATATCCGTATTAGTTTCCAATGGGAAAAATAAAATATTCGATTGTTATCCATCAAGAACTAAAAGAAAAAGAAAAAAAAATTAAATATGTACAAAACCCCTCCATCCGATATTTTTCCATCATCCAGGCCTTTGAAGTTGGCAAATGAAATAATCCATTTCGGTGAGAGGCAAATGACAGACGAACATGTTTAACTGCAATAAGGGAAGACAATTAAGATATTTCAAGATATTTCTTATATGTTTAAGTAAATTTTGTCCTTAGTACGCTATACATAATTAACCAAATAATTAACAGGGTTCTCAAGTTTCAGATTATCGTTCAGCAAGCCATTAGTGACGTTCAACGATCTACATCTATCTGACAATATGTGAAATTATCAAAGTTGTTAAATGCGAAGCGTTGTGTGTGAATGTCATTTATCATACTCATATTTATTTGTACGTTGATAATCTTGGGATAATCCTGCTATTGCTACTGTATTTCTTGAGAGTAACAAATAACACCTTTTGCCTGCGCTCTTCAACCGAAAGCTATCTTGAGGAGTCGATGTAGGAAAATCATCCACACCTATCTATTCAGAAGCTATCCAAACCTGCACCACCCAAGAGACGCGACGGAATTAAAATATTACCAATAATCTTTCGTGGGTCTCTTTTAATTTCAACGTGTCATCTGACACCCAACTCATCCTTTCATCTCAAATAATAAATGGCTTATAGATAGTGGCATTCCAAAATGCGATATCTTAATTTTAAAATAGGAAATAGTCGATTAATTATTTAATTTACTCGTAAATTAATTAATTATTTAACCGAGCGGTTCTCGACTACACACTGCTTATTAAAGACGTGAAGTGACTTGAACAAGTTCCATGTTTAGTATTTCGAGAATCGCTTCCGAGTTCAAATGGTGATGCAAGTAAATGTAAATTATTACTATTTTTATTTAAAATTTAAAAAAAAATTGAAAACTTTTTATAGAATGGTCTTATAAAATTTCTTGTGCTCAACTTAACTTCCCATGTCATCCAGTATGGGACCACTACATCAGCACTTTGCATCAAAACACATGTCACATCAGGTCCGGAATTAGTTAAACGAAATGAAAGAAAATGCCGGTCGTTATGACTTGCTGAAGACCAGTTAAAACAGTCATAACAAGCTACTCATAATAATACACTTTTAGTTTGCATGCGATGGTAAAGGTAAGTTTCCGGATAATAAGCAACTAATGTTAGGAACCAGTATGTTATGTCCATTAAAACTGCACGTGTTCTGTAGTCGGTTTGCCAGATAACACTCCTAATGTCCTAGAGGAAAAATTTTGCCATTCCGTAAGAGGCCGACTAACGCACATTCTCTGAAAAGCCATTTAAAATTCCTAACATCCTAAAAGTTATTGGAACTTAGATTTTCCCAAGCGAATGGCAAATATCTCAAGGTCACGGAATCCCTTGGAAGTGAGTATACATGTCAAACTCCACATCAGAGCCATGCTTAAGAAAAAAAAGAAGGCACCTATTAATGTTGTTCTTCAGCATACAGGTAAGCGTGTCAATCGATTCTTGATGCAGTGGATGAAACATACAAAGTACTTCAGAGTGATATTGTATGTAGTTAAATAAGTTTTATAAAGTCAGCGATTCAGTTATAGTAATGTCTATACAGTTAGCTTATATATATATATATAATTGTTCTTTAATATTCTTTCTTTCTTTTATTAGAAATTAAAAGCATATTTAGATGCTCACAAACAGATCGGCAGAGGGGCAAGTATAGAAGAAATATCAAAAGTGATAGCATTTCTTGCTTCAACGGATTCATCGTTCATTACAGGAGAGACGATAGTTGCTGATGGTGGATTCTCGTTAATCAATCCGTTGAATGAGATGCAGAGTAAAAAAAATCTATAAAAATGAGCAGTTTTATGATTCACATAATGGTGATGTCGAGAGAATTGTATCAGAACAGTTGTTCCTATGATGGATGCTATGGTACTTTATTTCCTAAACATGTTTATTTCATCAATATAGCATAATTTCAAAATGCTAGCTTTGGAATTTCTGGATATAAAATTATAATTGCAATAAATTTTAAATAA
Organism: Typopeltis vanoorti; assembly: GCF_054136105.1. Classification (NCBI taxonomy): domain Eukaryota; kingdom Metazoa; phylum Arthropoda; class Arachnida; order Uropygi; family Thelyphonidae; genus Typopeltis; species Typopeltis vanoorti. The sequence goes on along the minus strand of NC_143559.1, from coordinate 23,774,231 downwards.
AACATTTCCATAAATTTTGGTAAAACGAATTAATTCCATTTTTGAAAATTTAAAGTGGACTCCGCAAAGAGAGCTAAATTCAAGGTTTCAAAATTTTCAATAAACACTACATTGATTTTAAGGTCTAGAACATCATTTCTCATTCCTAAAATATTCTTGAAGTATTATTAACAGGACATCGTCGTAAAAAACTGATTTGGTATGCAAACTAAGACCACACAAAAATCTGACCAAAAGTAACCTTAAATGAAGACCAGTTGTCGCATTCCTGAATTCTCTAGTTGAGAAACTAGAAAATTCGGACGAGACTCAAAAAAGAGATACAAATTTTTTCGACACCAAAAACAATACGAATTAGATGTTGGAATGTGATGATATGTATGAAACATAAAAACAGCCAATATAGCTAAAGAACTGAAAGACCTCAAAACTGAAATATTGGGAGAACTATATAAAACGGAAAGGACAGGAATTGAACAGTTGAGTTCAGGAGTAACAATAATGTACTCTGACGAAACAAAGACGAGAATGCTGAACATGCAAAAGGAGTGTCAATAATGATGTCTAGTAAAGAAAGAAAGAACGGTAATAACAGAATGAGAACTTTATTTAAATTAAGGGGATATTAAATCCCACATTGTTTCAAAACCGAATAAGAAACTCAAAGATCGGAATCAAAGAGTTTCATGCCGAATATAGTAAACTACAAAAATATCGGCTGATACTAGCGTAAGCTGAAGCACGTAGTACAAACTAGGGCAACTCGTAGCAAAGCAGGATAAAGCTCTGATCACTGTTCTTAGTATTTCCCATAATCTAAAACACATCTCCTAGGAAATGTATGATGTTATACATTATGGTGGAAGGTTACTACCCAGACCAGTTTCGACCTTTACTGAGGTCTCATCAGTGAGTAGGTAGACCTAATTAATACTGAAGGTATCGCCGAAGTGATGCCTATTGGCTCTTTATTTAAATAATTTAATGGGTGCACCTTTTTGAAAACTCACATAGCAATGTATATAATTTCTTTTCGCTATACCCTCAGTATTAATTAGGTCTACCTACTCACTGATTTCGACTTTTCAATAAAGTCGAAACCGGTCTGGGTTTTCAATAAAGTCGAAACCTTCCACCATAATGTGTAACATCATACATTTCCTAGGAGATGTGTTTTACATTATGGGAAATACTAAGAACAGTGATCAGATTTTTATCCACCTTTGCTACGAGTTGCCCTAGTTTGTACTACGTGCTTCAGCTTACGTTAGTATTCGCCGATATTTTTGTAGTTTACTATATTCGGCATGAAACTCTTTGATTCCGATCTTTGAGTGTCTTATTCAGTTTTGAAACAATGTGGGATTTAATATCCCCTTAATTTAAATAATGTTACATCTACCAAGTGAAGCCTATTGGCTCTTTATTTAAGTAATAAAAGAATGAGAACTAATTAAACTCGAGATTCTGTAAAGGGACAATTATAAATATATATGCATCAACTAATAACGAAGATAAAAAGAAAATTATGAATTTCATGATATGTTACAAAAAAAACAATGGATGGCACAAATCCTAGATATAATTATAGTAATGGGGGATCAAAATGCTAAAATACGAAATGATCTTACAGGTAATGAGAAAAGAAAATATAGGAAATATAAATTAGACTGGGGAGATATCACTGGAGTTTTGCATGGCGAATGAATTAGTATTAGTAACAGGATGATCTATCTCCATGCATAAAAATATGCATAAAATAACCTAGAGAGCATCAAAATGGGAAAACGTATAACCAAATCGATCATATAATGATGCAAAGAAAACGGAAAGGACCTCTTTTGAACGTGAGATCAATGAGGGGAGTAGATGCTTACACAGACCATTTTAGTAATAGGAGAAATTAAAATAAGTTTAATGACCATAAAGAAGTAATAGGTAAAATAAAATGCATAACATAAGCGAACTAAAAATATGGAAACTAAAAGAAAATATGCAGTGGATGGATATTAAAAACTTATACCATAAAGCCGAAGGAAAAATACTAGAAATGCATAAAAGAAAAAATAATAACAGATTACAAGAGAAATATACTGAAATGCATAAAGAGATTAAGAGAAACGCAAAAAAGATAAGAGAGTTTTTGGAAAACCTACTAAATGAGGCAGAAATTGCAGCTAATAGATATGATACTAAAACATTATACAGGATGGTTCAAAATTCCACGTACAGACTTTGAGGGGAGGTAGAGAACATCAAAATCAACCATATTCACATAGGAAAGCACGACCGGAAACGTCACCCAAAATGGATAGGTGGCGCTGTTTGCCAGCGCTCAGGTGAGCAATTGGGGCTTCCTCATTCAAGCGTTCGACGTCGTACGAAGAACACAGGCAGTTTTACGAACGCTGAGATGACAGAAATGCACCTCGTTTACCGGTTAGCTGACGGTAATGGACAAGCCGCTGTACGAATGTATCGCGAAAGGTACCCAAACAGACGTGTACCGCATCACCAAATGTTTGCACATTTGCATCAGAATTTGTGTGACTATGAATCATTCAGGAATCGCAGGCATGATAGTAGACAGCCACGATCGACGCGAAATCCCTCAATGGAAGAGGAGGTATTGCACGGGATGGACAATAATCCAGAGACAAGCACACGTGTCGTTGCCTCTGCTATGGGAGTATCTCGATCCAATGTATTGCGCATTTTGCACTCTGAGTCCTTATATCCATTTCATCTGCAACGTGTCCAGTTACTGATGGCCGAAGATTATCCTCGACGTATGGAATCGCGCAGTGGTTTCTGCAGAAAAGTGCCATAGACCCGGATTTTCCAACTTGGGTTTTGTTCACGGATGAAGCTTCATTTACCCGCGAAGGGGTCTTCAATCACCAAAATGCTCATGTGTGGGTTCATACGAACCCACACGCTGTACGATCACATGCTGCACAACAACGCTTCGCCATTAATGTATGGGCAGGTATCGTCGCTGACTATTTAGTTGGCCCACACCTGTTACCGCCCTGACTGGACTCCCAGAAGTATCGGACCTTTCTGGAAGAAGTTCTATTCGGATTTACTGAACAATGTTCCAATGACTGTGCGTCGGCAGATGTGGTTCCAACACAATGGGGCCCCAGCCCATTTCGGCATTTCTGTGCGTCAGTATTTGGACAGGTCCTTTGGGGATCGATGGATTGGGCGTGGTGGAGCCGTCGCATGCCCCCCCCCCATGCTCACCTGATTTATCGAGAATTGATTTCTTTCTATGTGGGACCCTTAAAGCCATGGTGTACGAAACGCCTGTTGCCTCTGACATGGATCTCGTGGCAAGAATCGCCATCGCCGCTGCTAATATCCGAGAAACTCCAGGTATTTTCGAAAATGTACGGCAATTAATGCGTCGTCGGTGTCAGGCATGTATCACTGCTAATGGTCGTAACTTTGAGCACCTGATGTGAAACTATATTATGTATCCAAATACTATTGAACTGTTCAGTTACGCCTAATAAAGTTTTTTACACTATATTTCTGTATCTTTGTGTCTCTGTTAGTACCTTCTGGTGGCGTTTCAGATCATGCTTTCCTATGTGAATATGGTTAATTAATTAATTAATTACCATGTGATGGTACAATGGCCGTGAGTCCCCTTTACGGGGTGGTACGGCACCATCTCAGTCCAGCCAAATTTTATCCGGGCTCCGGAACCGGCATAGCTGACGAATCAGGCCTATGGTTGGGTCAGTATTCCTGACTGTAATCCGTGTGTGTTCACGGGGCTGGTTTGCCAGCTTGCGGGATGAAAAACTCCAGATGAACTGGCGGAAAAAACACTGCTGCCCATGCCCCAGACCTGCTAACTTGGCTATAGCTGAGGAAGATCCTTCAGCTCCTCACGTCTTCGACGAGAATCGAACCTAGGACACGCCTTTCCCAGTCATATGGTTGCGAAGCGCAAAGCTACTAGGCTAACCGCGGGGACCGAATATGGTTGATTTTGATATTCTCTACCTCCACTGAAAGTTTGTACGTGGAATTTTGAATCACCCTGTATAATATCACGAGAATAATAACAAGCAAGGAAAGGAAAAAGAGGATATATTATTAGAGACAAAACAAGGAAATAAAATGAAAAATAAATATACAGATCGAAACACACGCGAGTAACCTCTACTTATGACCTTTTAAAATACGAACAATTCGTATTAACGAACATTGTACCGACTAATAAATTCACACTCTCAATTAACTTTACGAAAACACAACCCTGCGCTTACGAATATTTTGCGACTTGAAGTTCACCGATATTTTACGATGCACATCAAAAAGCGTTAAGTCTGGTTATTTCTTCTTTCCATGCTATACTAAATATTCTTAACATCCTTAAAAATATTCTAAACTGAACATTATTATTATTATTATTGCATAATGGAACTGATTGGCAGCAGAACTGGCATGCAAGTCGCAACCACAGACATCGCCTCTATTAACCGAGGCCCACAAAAAAAAAAAAAAAAAAAAAAAGAAGAAGAGAGATCGCCACCAATCATCGCTCGTTTTACCAGCAGAAGTCTGCGAGACTCCATTCGTGCAGCAGGCAAGAAAACAAGGCCGACAACGTCGATCCTAACTGACAAGAAACTCCCAACACCAATCTATATAACTGATCACTGGACTCCATACTTTAAAAATCTTTTATACCAAGCAAGGAAGACAAAAACAGAGAAAAACTACAAGTTCCTGTAGACTCATGATTCACATATATTTACGAGAAAGAATGAAAACACACGAGTTTATATAATTGCAAAAGAATCCGACCTACACAGCCTACCAATATAAAACACGAATTCTTCACATCCTTAAGAACAAGAATAGAAATCACTTAAAAACTATATAATGGAGATCTCAAACATAGGCGAATATATCAAATCAGGCAATATAAACTTCAACGTCTTTGACTGAAGAAATGGTCAGACAACATTTCCACCAATAGCGACTTCACTATCCAACACACAAACATAAGTATAAAAAAAACACTGCCTTACATTGATAACACTGCTCAACTATACCATGACAAACATAGATGTGCTAATAGTGACCGAAGTTGCAATAAACGACACAGAAATAAACGCATACAACATTAATAATTACCAAACCTACAACTTATGCAGACCAAACAACAGAGGTGGCATTGTGGCATTTATCAAAGAAAATACAATGTGACTGAAAAACAACACTAATTTCGGAAATCACAAATAGCCACAAACATAGTATGAAATACACAATAAACATAATATACAGACCCCCAGATAATAATCCACTCAGCTTTCTTCATGAGTTAGAATCATGGCTAAGCGGCATCGAACCCCGTACAACACATAGGCTGATCCTAATAGGAGACATTAATATAAATACTCGTGACCACGCTTCTTCAAACACTAACACATACCTTGATATACAAGTCAGTACAATATAAACCTTATCATTAACTCCCCAACAAGAGAAGAAATACTCAACATTTCACTAACACAATGATGCATTGATCATATCAACATACGGGCTCCCATCCATATATATATACATCATCAGTAATTAACGTCAAATTGCCGATCACTACTTTGTCTCAACTTCGTTTTATTACGTTATCTATCCCCTCCCCCACCCTCCCACCACCACAAAAGTCGGCAAAACTCAATCATATTAAAGAGCACTGTAGATAAACATGTGAAAAATACAGACTGAAATTGCCTACTTAAAATAAATGATCCTGTAATATTATATGAGAATTTCCAACTAAAGTTCAGAGAAATATATATATAAAAAAAAAAAAAAACCATAAACAAACGCGGCGACAAACAGACAACAATCCATGGATAAATGGCGATATACTAAATAATATTACTGTAAAAGAAAATCTATGGAAAAAACTAAAAAAGTCACCCAGTAACACAAGATATCAACTAACAACAAAAATTAGTAGGGTAAAAAGACACTACTACTTCCAAAAATTCATGGAATATAACAACAACATGAAGCAAACATAGGCTAGACTCAATGAATAAGTAACTCGAAAAAAGAAAACTTCAGCACAAGATTTTAGTGCAAAATGTTTCGGTCAAGACAAACCAAGAGGAACTAGCAGACTCATTCAACCATGACTTCACAAACAATATCACACAACTCAAAAAAGACAAACTACCAACGATTAACAAAAAACTACCGACACAAAGTCAACAACAAACGATATATTTTCCACCCGTAACAAAACAGGAACTGAAAGAAGCAATCCTACATCTAAAACCAAAGACCACTATAGGAATAGACAAAATAAGACTCACAGACCTTATAACACACTTTGAACAAATAAATGCAATACTTTTGGGACTCGTGAACATAATATTCGACACTGGCATTATTCCACAACAACTAAAAACTGCAATAATTACTCCAATTTACAAATATGGTAAAAGAAACGATACTCAGAACTACAGACCAATAGCTACCCTACCAGTCATTTCAAAAATTCTATAATAAATAACATGCACCAGACTACAGAACTATTTACAGAAGTACATCATCTCACAAAACCAATACGGCTTTCAGAAAACAAAAAGCACCATCACATTATTAGAAGACATCGCAGACGCAATAAACAAAGCTCTCGACAAAAACAAGTAGGCCGTCCTTATACTGCTTGACTTAACCAAAGCATTTGACACACTTGAACATGACATACTACTCACCAAACTATAGTCAATAGGTATAAGAGGAACACTAGTAGCAAAAATAGGTACATGTCACAGCCGGGGTATACAAATAAAACACTGTGTCCCTCAAGGCGCCATATTATTGACCACTCTATTCAACATATAAATTAACGATGCTCATAACATTGGCCATAAGAAGTCAAATATTTCAGTACGCAGATGACACCGCACTACTAGCAATCCACACAGACATCAACATGGCTTTCTCTCCAAAGCACAACAAGACCTAAATAAAATCACAACATACTTCTACCAAAACGCAATTGTAATCAACGACACCAAAACACAGATGTTGATAATACACAACCCAAGAATCATGCACCCCGCACCACTATCGATACACTGTCACACATACCGCTGCATTAACAAAAAACACCTGGCAATGTCCCGAAATCAAACCGGTAACACATGCAAAATACCTTGGTCTCTACACAGATTGCCATCTTAAATGGACAAAACATATAGAATACCTACATACCAAACTCCGGATCATCGGAGCAAAACTCTTCCAAGTAAAAGACATTATTCCATCTAACATAAAAATACTTCTATATCACGGTATGTACGAATTATACTCAGATATGGTATAACAGTCTACGCAAACAGGTTCTCTATTCGGCTTTGAAATAATGTTGGATTCAGTATCCACTTAATTTGAATAATTTCGCATCGGCGAAGTGAAGCCTTTTGGCTCTCTATTTTAGTAATTCTTGGTGCCTTTTGGATCTCTATTTTAGCAATTTTTGGTGCCTTTTGTGATGTAACACCTCTTGGCAACTTGTATGGCAAAGTATAACCTCTGCATCACTACAACCTGAGTATTTACATTTGGGTCTGCCTGCTCACTGATGAGACCTCAACAAAGGTCGAAACCGGTCTGGGTAGTGACCCCCCTGCACAATGTATAGCATCATACATGTCCGTAAGGAGATGTGCTTTACATTATGGAAAATACTAAGGATAGTGATCAGACCTTGCTCCACCTTTACCACGAGTTGCCTTTGTTATGAAAGGTTTACTTACGCTTGTATCCACCGAAACCTTCATAGTTTCTATATTCGGCACGTAACTCTTGTAGTTTTTCTATTCGGCTTTGAAATAATGTTGGATTCAATATCCACTTAATTTGAATAATTTTGCATCGCGAAAGTGAAGCCTTTTGGCTCTATTTCAATATATTTTTATTATTTTTACTCTATTAAACATTAGTTACAAAATGCATTAATTATTAAATCCAGACAAATAAAATACTTGTTACGGATATTATTTGTAAAAATACTATATTTAATGAAAATAAAGAGTGGAACATAATGAAAATGTTTTTGAACTAGGGACTACTAGTATGTCAAGTTTGGTACTACTGGAATATAACTTCAAAATAATTCTCAGTATTCACTGTATACAAGTTTTTTTTTTTTAAATCTCTACTTCGCTAATTCTCCAAACGAACACTGAAATAATGAACTCTGGAAAATTATGCTCTTCAAATATATTAACACATAATAAGAAATATGTAACTAAAGTTATTAGCGCAATTCTTACCTCATTTTCCTTTTTCGTAACCAAAAGACAAAAGTTAATCTACTTTAAATGTATTTGCATATTGCACAATAATAACAGAAACAAAAAAGTCACTCATACTCAAGTTAGTAAAGTTATTTTCATTTCTGCAAGTAATTAATACACAAGTAAACGGGTCAGGAGTCCATAACGATTAATCACTGTCACCTATTTGTTGATAGAGCGTGACGCCATTTACAGATATATTTATATAATTGTGTACAGTAATAACGAAGTAAACAAGTACCCAGAGCCCTCTGCAGATTTATTGGTAAACTCTTCATCAAAATCTAAAAATACACATTTGTCTCAGCTGCATGTTTTAATATTTCCCATTAAATTTTATCTGTTCTCTTACTTGTCATCTATTTATAAAATAGAAGACTCATCTACCAGTTATAAGTAAAATTCTTTAAATAAAAAATGTTCGTAATTTTCAAAATAAATGTGGCGGGTAGCGATATTATATAACGAACATCCTCGTGAAATTAGGAATAATTGAGGTCATTTAAAATCCAACCAACTTTAATAGCCTGACCTGAAGTCAAAATGACTATATTATTATAGAATAACAAAAAACAGGTTACAAAAGCAGATTTAATAATTACTTTAGATTTTGGCTTTCATCCATTAATTTTCAGTTATAACTGCAGCTCTTCAAAATTCACTACTAATAATTCGTGCTTATATTTCTCCTCTTATTTATCCCTTACCGACAGAGCCGTGATTACGTAGAAGCGCACGAAGCTCTAGCGGACCCTGAAAAATCAGGGCTCAAAAATAATGAGGGGTTACTCTATCGAAAAATGTGTAAGTACGGCCCTGCTTACCGATGTACAACATCACTCAGTCGACATGCGCGAGTTGCACTTAGCTACAGTAATCCTTTTCCATCGTAAATCTTTCAGAAGGAAAGCGTTTCTTCGCTCATTAATTACAGCTCTTGAGTTTGCTGGGGAAAAGTGGAAATGTGAGTGAAGAAATTTTACAATGGCATTTGCAATCCATGAATTGTTATTAAATCAGATGGATTCGAAAGTTTGTTGTTTTGACAGCAGAACCCTAGAAAGGAAAATACCTTTGATAATCTCATAGAATCATTCACAATAAACATATATTCTATCTCTGTAAATAAAACAAACATTGACAACAAAAAATATGTGTACGTAAGGATTTTTCTTTAGTAAAACATGCTTGGCATTGGTTGTTTCACAAATCATTTACAAAATATAAGAATATTAGTTATAACAAATAGGTGGAAATGTATTGCCATTGCTTCTGACCAGGATGTATGAGGCTGTTTATTTCAAATATATCAGCTCTGGTAAGGTGACAAATCGATGTGTATCACAGGAGCTGTGGATATTGTGGTTGAGGTATTGGAAAAGTTGTTTGAGGGAAGAATTAAGGAATGGATGGATAGAACTATGACATGCTGTGGGAATGACAGCATAGCTTTTTGATGAAAGAGTCTGGTCATAGTAAATTACTCACTTTTTTTAGAGTAATTTGCTATGATAAGTAAAAGTTGAGTTATGAAAGAAATATCTACACCATTCATAATACCACTAGACTTTGCAAAATCCAGCAGCATTATGGATAGTGAATTTAGATAACAGACATCAAAAATGTAGTATATGAATGAGTAGAATCCAAGAGAGGGAACGTGAGTGTGATGCAGGTGTTTGTATTTGATCTCATTTTTTATTAAAGATTTCAATCGACTAGCAGTTGTTTCGAAGTAAATATTTGAGTTAATGGGAGTCAACATTAAATCCAATGAATAACAAATGACTTCATAACGATGCCAACTGAACAGCTGTGCCTGAGCCGATTTCTGAGGAAGAATTCTAAATAATAAAGTGCATAGACTTATCCATAAACCAGAACTGATATTTTTTAAAATAAGTTTTTATTTAAAACAGTCGTGGTAAAGACCTGGGGCCATCTGTTTTCTTGGGATGCCCAGTTTCAAATTTGGCCATCCATCTGGCAACAGTTGGATATGCTGGGGCATATTCCCCTAAAGTCTCATACAAAGTTTGGTGTGAGACTTACAAAATATCAGTGTGAATGAATACTGCCATAGGGATGCAAGGGATCAATCTATGTTACAAGAATGTGCAAGAAAAATGGAGTGCACTTGACCAGGCTGTTTAAGTCTGCAGCTCAGTCATGATCCCAAAGGTGAGGAAAAACACAAAGCAATTCAGTTACACGATGAAGATGCCAAGACAAACCTAAAGAACTATATACATTACTTACTATCTGAGGAGTGGCAAATAAGCTACTGAAAAAGTTGGTTAAAGGTTAAAGGCAGAATTCAGGAATGAATGAGGAAATTGATATTTCACTGCAATGGGGGGGATGGCTTTGTGAAGGATAGGTTTTGCCTTAGTTATTTATTCACTTTCTATAATAAAGTGACATTTGATGTGATGTGAATTAAGGAATGGCTGCAATATGATACTGCTGGCATATCAAAGGCATTTGATAGGATGATAAATGGAACTCTAATATGTAAATTAGAGCAAATAGAGATGTATATGGAGCTTGCATCATGGATATGAAGGTGGGAGAAAGACATCAAAAATCAGTATATGGTGGTGTAAAACTATCAGAAGAAAGTAAGTGACCAGAATTTAACTATAAAAGAAAAAAATGTATTTATAATGATGATATTACTTAATATGCACATTAATGATATAAGGAATTATTTGATGGGAAATATCCATTTTTGCTGATAATGCAAATCTGGGTTTATGAATAGTTAACAAAGATGATTCAGTAATCCTGCAGAACGATTTTGGATGAAGAGATAACAAGCTATTTATTATACTGATGGAAATGGACTGCAGGAAATTGATGAAGCGAGGGATTTGGAGATGAGGAGGGAGGGAGTTGAAGTTCAGAGGACATACTGCTTAGAAGTAAACAAAACAACTTAAATGATCACTTAGTTGTTGAACACACTGAAAAGAGCACAGATAGTGAGGTTATTATCCCACTTTTTTGAGCCTTTGATTCAGCCACATCTTGGATGCTCCAGACACAGATCTGGTCATCTATGTTCTTTGGGAATGAGGAAATGGTAGATATGATCCAGAAGCAAGTAATCAAGATGGTGACTGGTCTGTAGATGCTCTTTATGAAGACAGATAAAAGGTTGTGGGTTGCAAAGTTTGGCTGACAGGAAAAAAATGAGGGGACATGACAGAATAATATATAAATGATACCAATGCAGAGAACAAGAGGTTACTGATCACTTACCTCCCCACCCCCAGAAGTAATATAAGATCATAAGAGCTAGATTTTAGGGGGATGAATGGGCCGAATGGGTTCCTACAAGTCGTGGTGTGTGCTTCATTAGCAACTGGCATTGTGTAAGTAGTGGTTAGAGTGCTTACTGTGTTCATCTGGTCATCATGGTTCTTTGGAAATAAGGAAGACGTAGATATGGATTAAAAATGAATGGCTCAGTTAGGAGGATGTGTGCCTTAGTGGGATGACAATAATGAGTTAGCAATTTTAGTGGGGAAAAAAAAAATTAAAATATGATGCAGGGGCAAGTGATCAAGATGGTGACTTGCTCTGCAGATGCTTCTTATGAAAACAGATGAAATATTGTGGAGTGCAAAGATTGACTGATAGTCAAAACAGAGGGGACATGAGAGAAACATATACGAGTAAGTTATTAAAGGGCTTTTATCAGACTGATGCAGAAGAAATTTTTTATTAAATGATAAGAATGTAGAGAACAAAAATATACTGATCACCCCCCCCCCCTGCAAGAAGTTATGTAAATCACAAGAGCCAGATTTTTTGCCTGAAGAGGGATGAATGAGTTGAATGATTTCCTAGAAGAGGTGGTGTGTGCCTTGTTAGTGACAGGAATTGCATGAATAGTGGTTAGTGTGCTTACTGGGTTCATATAATAATAGTAATCACTGCATTCATCTGTTGTCTCGTTCTCTGGTGTCCAATGCTGATGTTACTTCACCAAACCTCAGCCATAGTTGCTTGTTTTTTGTTGAATATTCATGGCACCCTCAATGGAATCTGTTGTTGTATATCACCTTTAGAAGAGTGTCCATTGTACAGTGCGTGCAAATTTACTCCTAACCCTGTACTATTGAGCCATTTAACAAATACAGTGCATATATTAGAATTTATTGTCCTTCATGAATCTCGTGACTTGATAAGCTGTTGTGGTTACATTTCCAAAGTTGATTTAATGTTTTCTGTTCATGTCATTCTTAGTACATCCAATTGCACGTTGCATGTGGTCATTGTAGACGAGCAATGGTTTCAAACTACTCTTACAAGTAATTCAAATTTCCATCATCTTCCTGTCACATAACCTTTGTCCATCTTGCTTGATCACATCATTTACAATATGATATCACACATAAATATACTTGATCACATATTTTCTAGAACAGTGCTGACTGTGTGTTTAGATTTGCTGATCATATATTGCTATTAGAATTCATTTCACAATGGGAATATCTCTAATACTTTAGCCACTAAATATATTAGAAAAGGCAATTTTTCGATACTTCCTGTAGCTAAGTCATATAATAATATTGCACACAGTTTCGTTATAAGAGAAATTTGTTGAATGCCTCATAACATTAGTCCTCAGATAGTTTATCTTCATAACCACCCACTAGCCTAGTGGTATAGAGTCTATAATCCTGTTAATGCAAATTTAATGTCATATATATATATATATATATATATATATATATATATATATATATATATATATATATATATAATAGTACAAGTTATGCAACCATAAGATCCACTTCATAAGCAGTCTATTACAAAGATAACTCAATACCAGTAATATACTTCGCATGTGGATCATGAATAAATACAGAATTAACAGGATATAGAATTTAAATTAAAGCAAGAATAAGTGCATAACAGCATAACTAAGTTGATTTTACAGTGGCTCAATCATACATTTCATTAGTGACACAGCCTATAAAAATAACACTAAATACAAAACTATCATAATGCGTGCTATACCTCAATCTATACTATAGACAACTTCTTTTATATGCAGTGAAATGCATCTAAAGGAACAGCTCTGGGGGTCTTTGGATAGGATAAAGAAGAAAATTGGCTACAATAATCCTATCATTGGATAAGTGTGCAGTTTCATAACAGTAAACATAATGTTGTTGGTATCTCAGTTCTAGTAGGTTGCATTTCTCTTCTCCTTCAACCCTTCCCTGCAAAAAAAGAAAGAAAATATTATAGTAATAAAATAAAATAAAAATAAAAACAAAATTACCAACCAGCGAGAGAGACAACACATGCATATCCAATAACTTGATGTCAGATGACATGCAAAAGATTTCTTATACAGTAACTTTTTTTTAATAATTAAAACTTTACATTTTGCATGTACAGCATGACTAGCAGAATTCTACCAATTACAAAATTATATATTTCATACGCTCTCAGAGATAAAATCATTGGGTTATCACTGACAGATACAGAAACTCACTATATTTTAATGTAAAAGATAAAGTTATGCTATCTGAAGGGCTGCATAGTTTATATCATTTTCATTTATTATTGCTGTGAATTCTTCAGGGAAAAAAAAGCTTATAATGAAATCCAGTCATGGCATATCACACAGTCAGGTTTGGAATATAACCTTGTTGTTCCATTAAAATATCTTGATTTTCACCACCCAAATTTGACAACAGTGTTAGTGTACCTATCTTAACAAACATCTGAAAGGTGGCCTTGTCAGGGAAAGAAATTGCTGACTGAAATGTGCGAGGAGATGGGAGTACAGTTTGTTAATGTGTGGAATGAGTTTGAAGGAAGAAGTGAACTGTATGGGAGCAATGGATTGCATTTGAGTGGTTATGGTGTGAGTCGCTTGGAGAGACTGCTGCTGGAAGGTAGAGAAGTGAGTAGAGTGAGAGAGAATGAATCAGATCAAGCAGGAAGTGATGCGGAAGAGCAGGACAATAAGACAGGAGAGATTGAAGAGGTCGTTATGAATGAGGAAGTGAGTGATATGAGTATAGAAAATGAGAGAATGGGTGTGCAAGAGGAGCAGGAAAATGGTAAGGCTCAGGGTGGACAGGGGTACACAGCATGAGAAAGATGGATGCTCCAAGAGGAGGTGAGAGCATGTGTAGACAGAAAAGAAATGGGATGACCTGGGATCAAGAGGAAATAGTTGGAATTGAAGATGGTTTTAAAATGAATAAGCAGAAAGGGAAATGGCCCCAGTTGAGCATGGAGAGATCACATTGAGTGAGTGCTATCAGTGGAACTATCTGTAGATCCAGAAATGAGCTGTTGTGTTTGTATACAAATGCTAGAAGTATAAGAAACAAGGCAGATGAAATGGTTGCATTAATTGCAACAGTTCACCCAAAGATTGTCAGAATAAGTGAGACATGGTTGGAAGAGGATGACATCCTGACAGCAATAAAGATGGAAGGGTATGATGTGTTTCGTGAGGATAGAAGGGGTAAAAAGGGAGGGGAGTGCTATTGATGATAGAGAAAGAGTTATGTCCATACAAAGTAGAGATGCAAGAGGAAAATAGTGCCAGTAGTTATGAGGCAGTATGGTGTGAGATAGAGGTGAATGGAATCAAATACTTCATTGGATGTTGTTATAGACCAGGTAATGTGGATGGTGGCGATAATGAAATGTATAATCAAATTAGTCAAGCAAATAAGAAAAGGGTGATCATTATGGGCGATTTTAATTATGGCAATATAGACTGGAATGATGAGATAGCAACTAGAAGTAAAGAAAATGAGTTTCTTGAGTTTTTGAGGGATAACTACCTCAGACAGTATGTAACAGAGGGCACGCGCGGATTGTGGGTCTTGGATTTGGCCATCTTATCAGAGGATATAATTATAAATGAAGTGTCAAATCATCCACCAATTGGTGAGAGTAACCATGAGGTGATTACCTGGGTGGTTGCTAGCAGTGGGAGGACCTCTGTGAGAAAAGGATATATGTGGAACTACAAGAGGGGTGATTATGAGGAGCTCAGGAGATAGCTTGCAGGTGTAGCATGGATTGGGGGGGGAGATATCTTGGGGGATTTTCAAAAACTATCTAGTAGATGCAATGTCTAAGTGTATCCCAAGGGTGAGAAGGTTAAATGAGGTAGGTGTGAGATGGATGAATAAAGAGATTAGGCATCCGATACAAAGAAAGAGGGCATTGTGGAGGCAGCATAAGAGAAGTGGAAATAACCAATTTCATGAGGTCTACAAAGACCAGGCAAGGAGGGTGACTTGGTTGATGAGGGTAGCTAAAGAGAGGTATGAACAGCAGTTAGCTAATGAAGCCAAAAAGAATCCTAAGGAGTTCTTTCGATATATGGCCAGCAAAAGAAAGAATGATTATGGAAGGATGACACTGATAGGAGAAAATGGTATAAAGACAGCTGTTACAGAATGTGTGGTGGAGATACTCATTAAGTATCTCCACTGTAAAGGTCTTTCAATTTTGTGAATGTGACTTCATGGAGAGGAGAGACTGACTGTAAGTGAGCAAGAGGTGTATGGGGAGTTGAGTAAACTAGATGTTAATAAGGCTGTGGGACTTGATAATATATCGCCATGTATTCTGAAGGAACGTGCCAGGGAGTTGACACCTGTCTTGACATATGTTTTTAATAAGAGTCTTGCACTCGGTCACATCCCTAAGGAGGGCAAGATTGTACCACTTCATAAAGGAGGTGATCGAACTCAAGCATCACACTATAGACCTATCTGTGTGCCAGGTATTGTGGTTAAGTTGTTGGAGAAGCTTGTGAAAACTAGTATCCAGAGTTGGGTTGACAACAATGGTATTATCTTTGATGGACAGCATGGATTTGCTAAAGGGAGGTCATGTTTTAGTAATCTACTTACTTATTACAATAAAGTGACTGCTTCCTTGGACAGAGGAGAAGGGATACACAGTAATACACTTAGATTTCGCAAAGGCTTTTGATAGATTACCACACAATAAGTTCATAGTCAAACTAGAGAGGATGGGGTTGGATATGAGATTAGTGCATTTGGATTGGAGACTGGCTATCTGATAGGTATCAGCAAGTTAAGTATGGGAGGAGCAATATCCTGGGAAAGGAAAGGAAAGTCACTAGTGGTGTATCTTGATGGTCTGTTTTAGGGCTATTACTGTTTAACTTATATATTAATGATACTGGCAAAAATTTAGATGGAGATATTCACTTATTTGCTGATGATGCAAAGTTGAGACAAACTATCAAGAGTAGAGAAGATGGTGTGGCCTTACAAGAAGACTTGAATAAATTGGGTGATTGAGCATAGAAATGGAGATGTGAGTTCAATGATCAAAATGTAAGGTTTTAAAATTTGGAAAACAAAAATGGGATGCAGAATTTATGCTTGGTGAGGATATATTGTTGGAGGTGGAAGAAATAAGAGATCTGGGGGTGATAGTGGATAACGATCTGAAATTTAGGGGACACATAGCCAAAATTGTGAAGACAACACAAAGGCTTCTGGGAATGATGCAGAGGACACTGACGTGTAGAAGTAGGGAGATTCTTGTTCTGTTGTATAAGGCTTTGATTAGGCCACACATGGACTATTGTGCCCAGATTTGGTCACCTGGTTTTCAGAAGGATGAAGAGATGTTGGAAAGGCGACTGACTAAGGTAGTTTCTGACCTCTGGAATGTTGAGTGTGAGGAAAGATTAAGAAGATGTAATTTGCAGAGTCTGGTGGACAGGAGGAAGAGGGGGGGGGAGATATGATAGAGACCTACAAGTTGGTAAGGGGTTGTTATAGGATCAATGCTGGAGAAGTTCTACAAAAATTAGTGGGAGATCGGGGGAGAACCAGAGGTCACCCCTGGAAACTTTATAAAGAGGGTGTGAGTAGGGGAGTGAGAGGTAAGTTTTTTTCGTGCAGAGTTGTGAATGATTGGAATGCCTTGCCTGAGAGTTTGGTGTCTGCAAGGAATTTGAATGTGTTCAAGGCACGGTATGATGAGCTGTGTGTGTGTGTGATAAAAGGATCTCCCAGATGAGTTTTTGACTCCACGAGATCTTGGGGTAATAATAATAATAATAATAAATGTTGTTACAAAATAGTACTGATATCACTATTCATCTATCTGTGATGACATTTCAAGTACAACTGAATTTCAGTTAGATCATTCCTTGTACCATCTGAATCAACTGAATGTTATAAGAATTAAGCCACAATCTTTGGGAAACAACATTATATTTAGTAGCTACAAAATATGTAGTTCAAAACAGAACTGATGAATGTATTTAAGAGAAATGTTGAAAAGATTTTGAAATCAGTTCAACTGGGTCCTCATACACCTGATTACTACCTATTCTTCAATGTAGGATCAGTTTTCAACAAGTATTTATGCCACAAATCTATGCTATGTCAATCAAGTGAATCATTTCCTTATTTGTGCCAGAATTTACTTTGCAAAGTAGCTGGGAACCTAAATTCATCAAGTTGAATGATTTTGACACAGATAACATTTGACACTCCAGAACAATCATATCTGCAATGCAATAGGCAGAGATTCGCTTCCTCTGTCGGCAAGTGATGCCTACATTGGTTGGAATATGCAGTGGATAGAGAGGTGCATCATTGGCATGAACTGCCTTTAGCATTTTTGTGAGTGCAGATATAGTTCGCCCACTGTTTGTAGGTCCCTGCTTCGCGTCTTTCCAAGAATAGTCAATTCATGCTGAAGGGCAGAAAGAAAGAAGGACGTCCAAATTGGTTGCCAACACGCGAAATCACATGCTCTATAGGTAAAATTTTTCAACTGTTATACAAGCAATATAGTTAACTACAATAATCATAAAAAAGAAGTTAATTTTACGACCGGTAATAATAAACAACTCATCCCACTATACGGACTGATTACCCTATTAGCGGAATGGATTCTCCTTTTTCTGAGATGCGCAGAAGTGTTGAAGGATCTCTAATCGGTGGGTGAACTATAGTGTGAATGAATTCAAGAAACAGTATGACAGTTGGTGTAGGTGATATGTGGCTTCCTATGATTAATCCCTGGATCTCTCTCTTAATAATAATAATGATGATGATGAAAGTATGATGGGCTTGTAAGAGTAATTTGAAACCATTGCCATTAAAATGGCAGGCAAGCATTATCCTTTTCACACACTGTTCATCTGTTTAAATCACCCTGAAAACAACTGGATTCTCCCCACCCTCAAATCACAGAATGATTGAGGAGGATAATATTTAATTAATTTTAATTACTTATTTGATGTGAAATGTGGCACTGAACACTGTCCATTAATTTGTTATATCCTGTAATATACACAGCTACAGATAATGTTATGGTTTATTGAGATGATCATCAGTTATCTGTGATCTGACCTGGCTTTTTAAACATTTTATTGTTAATGCATATTTTAGTGAAAACGTTTTTCACTAAAATATGCAGTCATGCATTAGAATGTTTCTTTAAATAAAATGTTTTCTCTCTTCTACTGGGTCCAAAAATCGTTTTGTGAAACTTTTGGCCTCAAACACAATCTGATTGGAGAATATTCATTTCGATTTCTTTTGTAGCATTGCTCCTGTATATTTATTCTGACATTTTACTGTCCTCAGAATCATTAAACTCAGGAAAGCAAGCTTCAAACAGAAGAGTATTGATATGAATACTGCACATGTTTTAGAATATATAGTCATATAAAGTTACATAAATTATTGAGTTCTTCCCCTCCCCATCTCAACTTGAAAGGTGAAAGAAAATTCTATTCTTTATTTGTGATATATATATCTATATAAGCCATTTTGGTTTAAATGCATTCACAGTTCCAATCAACTGGCTGTAGCTTTGTCTTTTACTTGAAGTTCAAGATTAAAATAATTTAGCTGAAGAAATGCCATGTCAGATAACTACTTAGGGTTAATGAGTTCTTCACTATGCTCATCCTTGATTTCAAATAAATCTTTATTTCTGAAAGAAGATATTAAAAATCATTGCAATATTGTTAACTCTACAACACTATATACTCTCTGAATTAAAAAGAAAATCTCCATACTGAATCTAGTTTATTTGCAAATGCTTAGCAAAGTCAATGTTTTAGTGGCTTAGCATGAAGAGATATCATTCTTTTTAAAATATGTTAGAATCAGAGATATAACATGATCAAATGAAGTATTTATGAGCACAACTCTTTGCTGATGTTGAAAGATTTTTCACTTGGTTATATTACAAATTAAAGATGCCAAGAAATTAAATTCTTGGTTTCATCTTTTATCTCAGCATGAGCAAACAAAGTTTTCACATGAAGTAACCACATGACTAGGCAACTCATATATAGAGGTTAATGACTTCACATCACATGCCTTAGTATCCCATAATGCAATAAATGTATCCTTACAGATATATATATATATATAATGCTATGCATTATGGGAAGGGCCACTAACAAGACCCGTTTCGACCTTTATTGAGTTTTCATTGGTGAGAGCCAGACTCAAAAGTGATACCGTGATTGAAGTATTGCAAAAGTCATATTTCCATATACAAGAAGCCAAAAGGTGTCACATCTTATTACTGAAATACTCTGGATTAGAGATAGATGTTGAAAGATTTTCCACTTAGTTATATCATAAATTAATAACTTCTATATGAGTTGCCCAGTCATGAAGTTACTTCATCCACAAACTTTGTTTGCTTACACGTAGATAAAGGATGAAATCAAGAATATAATTTCTTGGCATCTTGGGGAGGAGAGACTGAACTGTAAGTGAGCAAGAGATGTATGGGGAATTGAGCAAATTTGATGTTAATAAGGTTGTGGGACTTGATAATATATGACCACATATTCTGAAGGAATGTTCCAGGGAGTTGACATCTGCCTTGACATATTTTTTTAATATGACTCTTGCACTGGGTCAAGTTCCTAAGGAGTGGAAGGAGGGCAAGATTGTGCCACTTCATAAAGGAGGAGATCAAACTCAAGAATCAAACTATAGGCCTATCTGTGTGTCAGGATTTGTGGTTAAGTTGTTGGAGAAGCTGGTGAGAACTAGGATCCAGAATTGGGTTGACAACAATGGTATTATCTTTGATGGACAGCATAGATCTGCTAAAATGAGGTCATGTTTTAGTAATCTACTTACTTATTACAATAAAGTGACTGCTTTCTTGGACAGAGGAGAAGGATACACAGTAATATACTTGGATTTTGCAAAGTCTTTTAATAGATTACCTCATGATAAGTTGACAGTCAAACTAGAGCAGATAGGGATGGATATTAGGTTAGTGCATTGGATTGGAGACTGGCTATCTGATAGGTATCAGCAAGTTGTGTATGGGGGAGTGATATCCAGGAAAAGGAAAATCACTAGTGGAGTGCCTCAGGCATCAGTTTTAGGGCCATTAGTGTTTAACTTGTATATAAATGATATTGGTGAAGATTTGTATGGAGATATTCAGTTATTTGAAAATGATGCAAAGTTGGGATGAACTATGAAGCGCAAAGAAGATGTTGTGGCCTTACAAGAAGACTTGAATAAATTGAGTGATTGGGCTCGGGAATGGGGATACGAGCTCAATGTTGCAAAATGTAAGGTTCTAAAATTTGGGAAACAAAGATGGGATGTAGAATTTATTCTTCGTGGGGATATATTGTTAGAGGTGGAGGAAATAAAAGATTTTGGGGTGATAGTGGATAAGGATCTGGAATTTAGGTGGCACATTGCCAAAATTGTGAAGACAAAACAAAGACTTCTGGGAATGATGCAGAGGACACTGACTTGTAGAAGTAGGGAGATTTTGTTCTGTTTTATAAGGCTTTGATTAGGCCACACATGGACTATTGTGCCCAGATTTGGTCACCTGGTTTTCAATAGGACAAAGAGATGTTGGAAAGGGTCTAGAGGCAACTGACTAAGGTAGTTTCTGACCTCTGGAATGTCAAATATGAGAAAAGATTGAGAAAATGCAATTTACAGAGTCTAGTGGATAGGAGGAAGAGGGGAGATATGATAGTTACCCACAAGTTACTAAGGGGTTGTTATAGGTTCAATGTTGGAGAGGTTCTACAGAAAACAGTGGGAGATTAGGGGGGAACCAGAGGTCATCCCTGAAAGCTATATAAAGAGGGTGAGAGTAGGGGAGTGAGAAGCAGGTTTTTTGCATGCAGAGTTGTGAATGATTGGAATGCCTTGCCTGAGAGTGTAGTGTCTGCAGAGAATTTGAATGTGTTTAAGGCACAGTAGAGCTGTGTGTATGATAAATGGACGTCCCAGATGAGTCTTTCACTCTATGAGGTCTTGGGGTAATAATAATAATAAATAAATAAATAAATAAATATATATATATATATATATATATATATGTTACCAAGCTCTTTTAAACCTGGTTTTTACTCCATTTTTCAAGTAAGCAAACAGACAAAATAAGTCAAGTTTGCGCCTACATGTAATGCAAGTCTAAGTGACCCGTAAAGCAGTACGTCTAGGCAACTTATGGTAAAGTTGGAATAAGCTCTGATCACCATTCTTAATATTTACCCTTAATTCAAAGCCCATCTCCTTGAGGAGATGTATGATGCTATGCATTAAAGGCAAGGGGCCACTACCGAGACTGGTTTCGACCTTTATTGTGGTCTCATCAGTGGGAGCCAGGTTTAGAAATACCAAGGTTAAGTAATAGAGAACTTATAAAGTATTTTACCAAAACAAGTTACCAAAAGGTGCTTTGATCTTATTAAATAAAAATCTCATATAATTCAAAAGAATCCAAAAAAGACTTAAACCAGTTATCCAAAATCACCTCCCCCCTTCACAAAAAAGATTACTCTAAATCCATCACCATTCCCTACATCCGAGGCACCTCGGAAAAAAATCAACAAAATTTTAAAAAAACATGACTTGACCACTTGTTACAGACCATATAGAAAATTGGCATCCTTTATCCGCTCCACTAAAGACCAACCACATCCCCTAGACCGACCTGGTGTATACCAGGTCCCTTGCAAGGGACCTGGTATACTATCTGTAAATTATCCTACTTTGGCCAAACAGGCAGGACAGCAAATATCAGAATCTCAGAACACAAGGATTACATCTGATTTCACCAGTACAGCCACTCTGGGCTTGCAGACCACGCTCTGGATACTCGCTACAGAATAAGATGGAAGAAAGCCACAGCAATACATCGCAGCAAGTTCAAATATGAAAGACTATTCATGGAATCAGCCTCAGCCCTTAGGAACATGCCAAACCTCAACAAATTTGGATGCATGAGACTGCCCCAAATTTGGGAAGCATTTATCAGAAGAACTTCAGCCCAAAGGTCAAGAACTACCAATACAGTCCACCAGGGGGCACCATCAGAACTTTAGGAAAATGGTAGCTTCCTAGCTTCTGTTCTCATTTGCTGTTATGTAGTACTTGTGTGCACTTGTCTTTGTATTAAGTTCCCAAGAAGATGGCAACGTGACGTTTGCCGAAATATCGGAAAGTATATATTAAAGTTTATTTAATTTATATTTCTAGTATACGCTATCAATTCCTTAATTATTAGTTATCAGGTCAGTTCAACTGAACAATCTTTTAGCATTTATGCTGATATCCCATCAGTTCCTATTGCACAATTCTTCTTCAGTTTGTGCAACTGCTCTAGTACTTCTTCTTGATACACATGAATGTTCCTATGTGGAGTAGAGGTAGTTGTGAGTTCAATGTTGCATATACCAGGTTGATTACTTTTAGCCAACTGGCTGCTCATTAGTTGAACCAACATTTCTACATAAGTCACCTGCATACTGTCTGTGTTCAGTAGAATTATTCTTTCAAATTATTAAATTAGTCTGCGCAGTTAGCAAAAGTGGCTATGTGCTTCGCAACCATATGCCTGGGAGAGAAGTGTCCTGGGTTCGATTCTCGTCGCTGACGTGAGGAGCTTAGGCTCTTTCTCAGACATAGACAAGTTAGCCAGTCTTGGGCATGGACTGCAAGGTTTATCTCCCCAGTTTATCTAGGGTTTTTCTTCCCGCAAGAAGGAAAACCGGCCTTGAGAACTCAACACTTCTACAGACATAGGATACACCGGGAGGCATGGGATTAACCACCTTATCCTTGTTTACAGTTGCAGTTAAATGAATAGAAAACCTATTCATTTAACTCTGCCGCAAGGTAAAAGAGGGAAAAAGGAAGTTAAGAAGAAGAATTATTAAATTATTATCAGTGTTATTTTTTTAATAGTACTTCAGATTTCAGTAGGAAATACTTCAGTACTTCAGTAGGAAGAACGGTGGTGACAGTTTTGCACACCAGAATTCTTGACTAATTATTAAAAAATTAACTTGCGAATGCTGCATAGGCGTAGTTTCATAAAGTAGTGTGTGACTCATTGTAGATTGAAATTAATTTACCTTTCAAAAACACCAGCGAGACATATCTTTGAAAGTAGCTTCGAGCAAATGGTTTACAAAAGAATTAACTTATTAAATGATAATTGTGATTGCATCATAACTGTAATTCGTATACAAACTACTGTTATAACGATTAACTGCAGCAGTTCTCATTTGTAAGTGTGTATATAATTTTTATATATGATTTTTCTATTTTTTGCTTTGCTTTCCTAGTTTAGTTTGTTAGCACTTGCATTTATTTAAACAAATTACCAATGCTACTTGGATGCTTTCAGTTTCCTAATATATGTCTGTGACTGGCATGAGTAAAGCAGCTATGGATGTGCTCACAAGATGTGTGGCCTTAGGTAATGTCAGATGTAATGAATTAAATTGTCTTCTCTGTTTTGCCTTTGTGCTAGAAGGATAAGATCAGAAACATCTATCATTAACACTACATAGAAAAGTTGCTCAAAAGCACAGTAGCTTCAAGTGTAAAGAAAACGTAGAGTGGTTTAATGTAGCATTTCCAGATGCCCAAATAATCTGTGTTAGTATGAGCAAAAGCTAATAAGTATCATTTTAAAGTGGAAAAATGTAAAGTTATGCATTTGGGGAAAAATAAATTACAAACCATGTATCATAGTGATGGCACTGTACTCCAGAAAATATATGAAGCTAGAGATTTAGGTGTGGTGGTAGACAGAGAGTTAAAGTTTAGAGGACATATTGCTAAAGTAACCCATTAGATTACTTGGCTGTTGTATGTAGAGATAAAGAAGTTGTTATTCCTCCTTATAAGGCCTTGATACACCCATATTTAGATTACTGTGTTCAAGTCTGATCCCCTGGGTTTCTTGGGGATGAGTAAGCAGTGGAGAGGATTCAGAGGCAAGTGACCAAGATGGTGAGTGGCGTGTGGAATGTTCCCTATGAGGATAGATTGAAGTGTGTGGATTGCAGAAGTTGATTAATAGGAGAAAAAGAGGGGATATGATAGAAACATTTAAGTCGCTTAAAGGGTCTTATAGGATCGATGCATGGGAAATGTTTCAGCACTTGGCTAAAGGAACCAGAACAAGGGGTCATCCCTGGAAGTTGAATAAAGGTGAGATTAATAAGGGTGAGAGGACTAGATTTTTTGCTTGGAGAGTTGTGAATGAGTGGAATGGGTTGCCAGAGTCAGTTGTAAGTGCTTTGTCTATTAATGGATTCAAGGAGAATTATGATGGGTTGTGTGGATAGATTGGATCTCCTGCAATAAGTCTTTGGACTTCATCTGCAGTGCGTCAAGCGCTTCATAGGCTAATGTCTGTGACCTGGCGGGGACTAGCTTTTGTAACCATAACAATTAACATAAAATGGTTAGTCTTATGCTAAATATATATATATTATGCCTGTGTAAATTTTTCTGGTGTGTTGTACTGGTTCGAGATGAAAATCCTGACTCAAGAAGACAGAACCTTTCAGCATCACCTAAGACCTGCTTACTCACCTTCAGTCAAAAATAATGAAATTTTATGTATTTTAGTCTGTTGTTTAATTTATACCAAGTATCAGGCTGATTTTATGATTTTACCTTACATAATTTTACTCCAGAACTGATTAATTCACAATAAATTTCTGAACATCACTTGATATCTCATACAGATTAATAATCATCTATTTGTTATCATCTGTAGTAAAAATATTAGCTTAACTGTAAAGCATATCCCAAGTTTTAAGTCATATAATATTAGTACTATTTACATTACAGGTAGAGGCACAACCACCACCTAAGCATTTCAAGAAATATTTTCATAAGACAGTTAAGTAACTGTCCTCCCTTGATGAGTGTTTGTACTCCTTGGAAGTGTCATTAAATAATAATAATAACAATTATACATCATCAGAAAGGATAAATTAGTATTAAAGCAACATATGGATTGGATTTTTATTAGTGTTAACAGCAGCTTCCAGCCATTGTTCTTATTTAATACTGCAACATTACTTCAACCTTTTTTTTTTTTTTTTGCAGAATACACATCTATGCAAACAAGAAAAAAAGTTATGATTCCTTAATTTATGAAATCACAGATTATTTTTGACTAGTCATAATTCCTACCAATTCTTGTCAACTGAAAATAAATAGTTCTAATTCCCAATATTTGGATAGCTAACTAACTGTAAAGCATATCCTAAGTTTTAAGTCATATAAAATCAGTACTATTTTTAATACAGGAGAGGCGTAACCATCACCTAAGCATCTCAAGGAATAGTTTCATAACTTTCATAGACAGTTAATATTATTTCTTACTGTGTAAAACTATAAACACTGTGCATAGATAATCCCATTGGATTATCTGTGCACAGTGTTTATAGTTTTACACAGTAAGAAAATACTAAAGATACTTCCCAAAGAAATGCTGAAGACGTGTTTGGTATGCACAAATTGCAGTATTAACCAGAGTGTGGAGTGTGTTAAAATAACACCAACTGCCAAACTGCAAGCACACTGAAAGTAAAATAGTCTAAGAATAATCATTTGTTGCTAAATTAATACATTGTATTAAAGAAGTGAACTCAAGCAGTTGTTAATGGAAAACCAAACTGTAATTTTAATACTACACTATTTAATTTAATAAATAACTTAATTTAATAAATTTAATTAATAAATAATTAAAGACATTTAACCATGAATTAAATGTCTCACCCAGGCTCCGGCACACCCAGAGGGGGCCAGGGCCCCCCCCACTCCAAAGAAAAAGGAAAAAAAACACCAGAAAATTTCCAAAAATATTTTCCTAATTAAAATTCATTTTTTACATGTATACATGTAAAATGCAAGTATACATGTATTTAAGTGTGGATCCGGGAAGAATGCGAATGGTTCATGAAAATTTAATGTTTCTTAACCTGCACTATATACAGCAGGTTAAGAAGCATGTTTTTCCCTACATCAGGTTAAGAATCAAAAGAAAATCGGGCTGCCCACTAATCAAAGGATTTTTGCTAAGAAGAGGATGGTTACACATTTGCGCATTCAGTATTGTTCTGCATTGAATAACTCAGTATTTTTATCAACAATATACTGAAATGTTAGTGTTCTGAAATTATATGAACAGAATTTTATTTTGCAATAATTAAGAAGTATATTATTTTAATGCCACCAGTCCAAACTTTAAAAGAATCTAAAAACCAGAAGGAACTGTTAGAAAAATTATAGAAAGAAGTAAAATTTAACTCAATGAAAGTATTAAGCTTATTGTTCACCAATAAACTATACCATTTCTTTAATTTTCGTTTTAGTTTTCATTACAAAACAAACCGTAATAGCTAGAATTTACAACATTTATCAAATATCCCATTGCTTCATAAATAATAATTCTGAAAATTCTGGCTCCCACTGAAGAGACCTCAATAAGTCAAAACTGGTTTGGGTAGTGACCCTTCCAATAATGCATAGCATTATACATCACAGTGAAGCAATGTGAAGTCAGTCCACCTTTGCCATGAGTTGCCTCAGTCCTCAAGTTACTCCGGGTACAAACTTTGTTGCTTACACTTGGATTAAGGATTAAACTAAATACATAATTTATAGTATAACCAAGTGAAACAATTTCCAACATCCTTCTCTAATCCAGAGTCATTTAATAATAAGGTGTGACACCTTTTGGCAACTCGTATATGGAAATATGACTTCTACATTGCTTCAACCTTGGTATGACCTCTGGGTCTGGCTCCCACTTATGTGATTTTGTGCAGAAGTAGTTGTGGAAAGGCTGTAGCCAATGAAGTTTTAACTGAGGCTCGGATTTTGGTGTTTCCAGGTCTGGCTCTCATGGATGTGCTTTTGTGCAGAAGCGGCAGTGGTTTCCTGAGATATGAGCGGCTCTGCTCTGCTTGGGGTAGGGTATTACCTATCTCTGAGTGGGGCCACCGCTGAGATTATGGCTCTTTTGGGTGGTGGGGGTGAGCCTGCTACTGGTGGGAGCCAAGGCTGAATTGAAGAAATATGACCTCAGGTTGCTCACTGTTGGGTGATCTGAGTGATTTCACGAGCTTTTGGAGAGGTAACCCCCACTTAAACAGGGAAACCAGTCTGGGTAGTGACCCTTCCCATAATGACCTTCCCAAACATTATACATGTCCACAAGGAGATATGCTTTGCATTATGGGATACTAAGACAAGTGATGTGAAGTCAGTCCACTTTTGTCACAAGTTGCCCCAGTCCTGAAGATACTTCAGATGCAAACTTTGTTCGCTTACACTTGGATAAAGGATTTAAAATAAATATATAATCAGTAACAACCTTATCATATGAGATCTGACATAATTCTTAACGTATACTAGATTTTGAAAGTTATAATATTCTATTTATATTTTTCCAGAGCTGGGCTCCAAGATATCTTGATAAATGCATATCTCAAAGATTATTCACAAATTTAGCAAAAAAATAAACTAAAATCGACTGTAGAACTCACTCTATTTCAGACAATAATATTCTGCTTTGTTAGTCTCTGAAAGTTAGCACTAAAACGACCTCGCCTATAGGGAATAAAAGATATTAGCAGATTTATTTATTTTATTTTTATAAACTAAGAAGAAAACGTTTTATCTGCATGTTATATTTAATTAATATATACGTTCGCGCGGTTAGCCTAGTGGCTTTGCGCTTTGCAACCATATGCCTGGGGAAGGAGTGTCCTAGGTTCGATTCTCGTCCACGACGTGAGGAGCTTAAGGATCTTCCTCAGCCATAGCCAAGTTAGCCGGTCTTGGGCGTGGGCCGCAGGGTTTTTTCCGCCAGTTTATCTGAGGTTTTTCATCCCGCAAGCAGGCAAACCATCCCCGTGAACACACAGGTTACAGTCATAAATACTTACGGCAAGGAAAGCAATGGGAAACCACCTTGCTCATAATCATCTCTCCCTAGAATGGTAGCATATAGCTACCCTCCCGCGGCTGTATGGCAGATGGAAACCAGAAGATATTTAAGAACGGGCTACTGCACATGGCGTTAATTAGTGTTTTTTAATGTTCAGTATATTATTTTCAAATATTTTAAGCCATTGTAAATATAAACTCCTTTTTACATTTAAATATAAAAGAATTTATATTTTTTAATTATTTAAAAAAATAAATAAGAACTCTTTAGCAAAGATGAAAAGCCAAATGGCTATTTTTTTTTTCTGGCAAAGTTAATTAAATTAAGGGGATAAAATTCCCATATTATTTTACAGCCAATATGCGAAACTCTAAGATCGAAAACTACGATCTAAGCGTTTCATGCCAAGTTACGCTCGGATTCGCCGATAATTCGGCGAATCCAAGCGTAAGTGACCACCTGGCAACTCGAAGCAAAGGTGGAGCAAGATCCCTCAATGTCCTTGATATTGTCTTATAATGTAAAAACACGCAGCTCCTAGGAGATGTAATACTGCTTTACATTATGAGGAGAGGTCACTACCCAGACCGATTTCAACCTTTTTTGAGGTCTCATCAGTGAGTAGCTAGACCTGGATGATATCAAAGCTTAAGTGAAAAGAACTTACATACCTTCACTATACGAATGCCAGAAAGGTGAGCCCATATAGTAGTTTTCGATCTTAGAGTTTTGCATACTGGCTGTAAAATAATAAGGGATTTTTATCCCCTTAATTTAATTAACTTCGCTAGAAAAAAAAATAGCCGTTTGGCTTTTCATCTTAGTTATAATATAATGTATGAGCACACATTTCTGGCATTCGTATAGTGAAGGTATGTAAGTTGCAGAAACAGATAAGTTAGGAATTTTGCCTAATGAACAGTTCGGATTCCGTAGGACCCATAGTACAGCTCAACAAGTGCACCGGCTCGTAGAAATCATTACTAAAGGTTTCAACTGGAAACTCAATACAGCTGCCATCTTCATCGACGCAGAGAAGACGTTTGATAAAGTATGGCATCAAGGTCTTCTCTACAAACTGATAAAATTTAATTTTCCAGTCAGGTTAATAAAGGTAATACATTCCTACCTAAAAGACAGATATATGCAGGTCAGGGTAGGCGAAACGGTTTCGACCAGACGCAGGATCTCGGCAGGCGTACCTCAAGGATCTCTTCTGGCACCTCTCCTGTTTTCAATCTATGTAGCAGACATCCATCTGAACCCAAGAACAACATTCACTGCATTATATGCAGATGATACTGCACTGGTGGCAAGATTACTCAGCCCAAAACTGGCAACTAAAAGACTACAATCTAGTATACACACTTTAGAAAAGTGGATGGCAGACTGGAGATCCAAGTTAACCCCCAGAAAAGCTCAGCTATATTGTTTACTAGAAAGAAAATCCATACCATGGAGGATATTTATTTATTGGGAGTAAAGATTCCATGGCAGACTGAAGTTAAATATCTTGGAGTGATTCTTGATAGTAAACTCCTATTCAGCAAACATATTAGTTACATTACCTCAAAGACATCCAACGTCTTAGCACAGCTCTACCCTATGATCAATAGACAAAGTAAACTGGACACGCAAACAAAATTAACAATTTACAAGATGGTAATTCTACCGGTTATCACTTACGCATCGCCAGCATGGAGCCACACCGCAAATTCAAACATTCTAAAACTTCAGAGATTAGAGAACAAGTGCCTGAGGATGATTCTGGATGTCCCTTAGTTCATAAGAAACACCCAGATCCATAGAGAAGTTAATATCTCTTCCTTTCTCATAAATCTAGCTGAGAAGTTCTTTACCAAGACAAGTAACCATCCAAACCCGTTAATCAAGGAAGCCTCAGAATATAATGAAGAAGAAATCAACAAATATAAAAGACCAAAATCTATTTTAAGTTCAGCTGAACACAATTAACTTCACTGCCCTCAATGGGCGAGCATATAGCTCACAAACACTCCATTCAAAGTTCTTCCATTACAAGACAAAGGGGAATATGAAAAGCAATTTTGCTTCACCCATCTAGCCAGAAATGTTAATGTTAACTTTGATATCATCCAGGTCTCACTGATAAGACCTCAAAAAAGGTGGAAACCGATCTGGGTAGTAACCTCTCCTCATAATGTAAAGCAGTATTACATCTCCTAGGAGCTGTGTGTTTTTACATTATGAGAAAATATCAAGGATAGTGAGGGAGCTTGCTCCACCTTTGCTTCGAGTTGCCTTGGTGTGGTACTACCAGGTGGTCACTTACGCTTGGATTCGCCGATAGTTCGTCGGCATGAAACTCTTAGATCGTAGTTTTCGATCTTAGAGTTTTGCATACTGGCTGTAAAATAATAAGGGATTTTATCCCCTTAATTTAAATCTTTAGCAAGTTAGTTTTTCGTTTGGTTAGAAAGTAAATCATACTACACAAGAAATTAGAATGTTTTTTAATCCTGTACCTGAGCTAACAAAAATTGGGCTTGACCTCTAAATAATATTTCTATTTAAAAACAAAAACATATCAAATCAGTAAATAGTGACCGATAATAATAAACGCAGAGTCTCCGTAGCTCAGTTGGTATGGACGAATTGGTACGGTCGGAAAGACCCGGGATTCGAATCCCGTCAATGACATGAGGAACCTTTATCAGGTCTTTTCAATCAAATGATGAGTTAACCGGTTTCGTACGGGGGTGGAGGTTCCTTCTGGGAAACTGGGCTTTTCGTCCCTCAAAACAGACAAACCGGTCCCGTGGACACACAGGTCTACAGTCATAAATACTTGCCCTTAGGAGATGCAGAAGACGAATGATGTGCTGGCTACATTAATTCGTTCTTCTCCTTCATCAGGGATTCTACCCTGTCTAAGGAATGGATGGACTGAAGAAGAAGAATAACCGCACACTGGAAGCAATCTTAGCATTAATCTACTGTTTGGAATATGTAAAATTAAGAGAGTAGACACAAAACAGAAGAAACCAAATAAGAACAGTTCAAATAGGAATCTGACAGCAGATTATTTGAGAACAAATAATTATAACCTCGACTAAATATCTGTTCCTTAGACAAGTTTCTTGGTCTAAGATATTTCAGATCATTTTGTATTTCAATAGCATATCAAATGAATTTTCTATTGCTGAAAACATATAGGCCCTTTACATATTCATGTTTTGAAAGAAATATTTCAAATAGATATTAACATGAACATGTAAAGGATCCATATGTGTTTTTTTATATATATTTATTATATTTATCACTTTTCTAGAATCATTTATTCTTCTCTATATAAATAATAACAGCGTTCCTTATTAATGAACTTTATCCTGGAATAGTAGCAAAGCCGATAATAAAAGAGAATTTGATGGACAGTCCATTGGATCGAGAGGTAAGCATACGTAGCTATAAGAACTCCAAATGTTCGTATAAAACTCTATACAATTAATTAGTTCTGAGTAAATTATTTTATTCAGAGTTGTATTGTATTTAATAATTGAGTTATCAGATCGATACTCTATCCATAGCATTCTCTTTCTTATAATACATTTATTTAAGAAGTCGATTATTGATACGGTTACTCCATATTTGTTACGAAATGTCCTCCTAGCCATAAATTTAAACATGACGTTAGCAAAATAACGTAATATCCACTTTGTATTAATGTCTCTTCAATTA
The DNA here is from genome assembly GCF_054136105.1 of Typopeltis vanoorti. Taxonomy (NCBI): domain Eukaryota; kingdom Metazoa; phylum Arthropoda; class Arachnida; order Uropygi; family Thelyphonidae; genus Typopeltis; species Typopeltis vanoorti. The sequence continues at coordinate 23,741,901 of NC_143559.1, read as the reverse complement.
AACAGTGGCTCCCAGTTGACACTTATTAATTCGCTTAAAATAATATCAAAGATGTTTTTGAAATTCTGTTCTTCTGATGTCAAGCGATTGCTGTCACAGAGGAGCTCCAAATAATTCGTATGGTCCATCACTAATTGCGCTGTTATTATCACGCCCAAGATCTTATGAACTTTGGCAGATTCTCCTAAAGAAAATTGCTCAAACATTTACAATTTGTTATATTATTAGCTCCGTCATTCTCCCAGTTAATATTTCTTATATTAAAAGAAATTTTTAGGCGTTCTAATATATCCTGAGACCATTTAAGAAAGACATACAATGGTTTGTGATCATCAGAAATGTTTATAATTTGAATTATTTTATTTATTAGGTTATGTGAATTCAAATTTTCACCATGTAATTAAGAAAAAAAAGCAAAAATTTAGAAAAATCGTATTTAGAAAAAAAAATTATATATTTCTGATGCTGTTCTTTAACGAACACAAGATTCTCAATAATAAACCTATACATTGTTTATTACGGTCCGGAGATTTCTACAATTACGTATTCAGTTCCGAAATTTGTATCTCTGTTGAATTAAACTTTACATTTTATGTTGGTAGAAACAGGCGAACGCCTAGTTGTGCAATAAAATAATTACTCCTGATATAATTACTCCCTTGCAAGAAAGAGAGTGAGATCACTTTCTTTGAAAAGCGTTCCTCTCTTTCGAAAACTTCATGAAGTTACCAGCAGCGTGACAAGTGGCTCCATCTTGCCCGAACTGTGCGCTGTTCAAATCGATCCCAACTGTTTGTAGTTCTCAAATAGTCTCCAACATGCAGAAATAATAATGAGCATATATATAAAAAAAAAATCGCTCATGTGTATGTTCTACAATATATATGGAACATTATCACAGAAATTCAAAAGAGAAAAATCTTGTTCTTTTAGTCGTTGAACAATTAATATTTTATATGGAAAATGCAAACATTTTCTTTGAGCAGTCTATGAACGCATGATCCTCTTACTATAATATTTCGGGACAGACAGTGAACAGATGTTTCGGGGTGTCTAGCCTGCAGCTGAAAGTACAATATGCTCAGCTCTCTATACTGGTGATGATCCAATGTGGTTCCTTGTGCCAAGATTATGGAAAGAGCTTTAAAAGAGAAATTTAAAATTTCTTTTTAAAAGGCACAGAGAAAAGATGACGTGAAATTTTTTTCTCTGTGCCTCCAGCGCATTCACTCTTCACTCCGATAACTTCGTACTATCTTTATTTTTTATTGTTAGCTTTATTTAAGCCCTATTAGAGGGAGACATAATACGCTAGCAGGCCTTGAATAATAGTTTAACGGAAGTGTTACAAATCTACTTAATGAGAATATACTGCGACTGAAAATTGAATAATTACTAAAAGTTTTTTCCGTGTACAGTACGTTATTGAAGTTAAGAAAAATAATTTTATTCATTGCTAGAAGAATATGCTGTAAGAAATGCACTGAATGAAAAGGAAGTAATCTTATCTTTTCTGGTATATATATATATTTAACATTAAAAATATTTGACATAAACCTTGTCACCAACAGATGTGATAAAGTTACTTTATACACTGAATGATGAAGAAATTCAGTCAAGGTCAATGTGATACGCATGAGATATATAAAACACAGCACAATGAGTGGCTTTTTTTTTTTTTTTTTTAGATCGCTCATTCTTGCTTCAAGTATCATTTTGAATAAACAGTGTTTCCTGTCACTGGACTGCACAGTGCATTCACTATGTCGGATCTGAAAGGCAAAGTTGTTTTGATAACAGGTAAGAATCGTTTAGTCATTAATAATCTTCGATTATTCATTTTGTTATCATGAATTTAAAATGATAACGAATGATTAGTTTCTTACCAAGAAGTAAATTAAGTTTTTAATTTACTTCTTTAAATTAATATTTTTTTTTTTTCAATTGCTTTTTGAATATAACTCCTCATATGAGAAGTAGCTCATTACACTGGGGGGGGGGGGGGAGGCTTATGCCAAAAAAGAAGAAACCCTGAACTGAAAGTAGTCCTGAGGGAAAGTCTGAAAGAGCCTTTATCAAGAAACAGAGTTATACGGAATGAAAGACGTGTGTGTGGGAGAGAGAGAGAGAGAGAGAGAGAGAGAGAGAGAGAGAGAGAGAGAGAGAGAGAGAGAGAGAGAAAACGGCGATTAACCAACAGCTTGTGATTTTGCAGCCCTAAAAGGAAAATGGGGTAATGATGGTGACAGTTTCACCAGAACCGTGCCTAAGCAAATATCTATACAAAAAAGGCGTAAAGGAGAGTCTGCTTTAAGAAAAAGTAATCAGGCGAGTCCGCTAGATAGGGGTCACATATTAACCGGATTAATCTCTTCTGAATAGAATCAAGCAATATCAGGAAAGGGTTTGATGAATCATTTAAAACTGTGAGATAAGTATTCCAAGGATCGGAAGATTTGCGATTTATATAGTGTTAGTAATTTGACAGGTGAGAGGACACTAAGTATTTTGAAGAAGGCCGAAGAAGCTACAGAAGTGAAGTGCAAGTGTGAGTTGGCCCAAGGAAAGAAATATAATCTTGGCTAGAGAACCGAGTATTAACAAAGGTAAAGGAGAGTGATATGAAATCTTCCATAAGAGAAGTAAGTTTACTGGCGATGTGTTTTTGTAGTACTCAAGTTCAAAATGGTACCCTTTCCCCACAAAAAAAAAAAAAAAAGGCACAGAGCTCAGTATTGAAACCACCGAGAGATTTTGATGATTGGAATATTTCAGCACTGCACAGTTGGCTTATGAAGAAGAGAAATGGAGTGGAGTGGAGAGTACTCTCATAGGCACAATTACAGATAACTATCGATCCGAAGTTTGTGAAACAAGCCTTTTATGTAGAGAAAAAAAGAGCGTGGGCAAAAGACTAGAAAAGTGAAATACATCTTACTTTTTGAGGAAATCTAAAGGAAAGAAGCCATACACCATGATTCGTAAAGAACAACTAAGCAGAAAACTGGCGACCTAACTGCCAAGAGTGCAGACAGGGCATAAGATGGTACCTGGATTAAGTAAGACTGTGTGTAGACAGATCAAATGGCTTGGAAATATCAACAGCAACTATAGGAGTTTATCGAAACCTTTCCATGACTCATATGGAAAGGTGGACCAATTGAGTAAAGAGATCTGCTGTGGATCGAGAATGGCAGATCCATTTGATCAGTAATCAATCTTCTGCTTCGTGTAGAGAATAAACTAGCTACATAAGATTTTCTCCTTTGGTTTCAGTGAAGAATAGTGATTTTTTTTTTCCTTTTTTGAAAGAGAAAGTCATTAATATAGTCTAACAGCATGCCATGCACATACAAGGTTAATATTTTGGACACCACATGGATGCCAATTAGTGCTAAAAAGCGCCATCTAGAAAATATGTAAAATTTGCTTTTAATGAGAATAAATATATTCATAAAAAAACAAATGATACCTCACCACACTTCATAATTTCAGAGTATAAAAAGTGGAGGTGCTAACGTTATCGTGGACTCACATGTCCACGATGGCACCGTTAAAACAGCTTAAAAAGAAGGATTATGGTATGATAATATCAACAGAAAAATCAACAACTATGGCCTTTAAAGGACAAGATCCAGCAAGAACTAAGATAGTAATAGATAACAAGATTTTAGAAGAGGTGAATTCATTTCACTACCAAGGATGTATGTTGCATATGAAAATGAAAAAGATATAAACGTAAAAATTGCAAAATATTTAAAAATAGCAGGTGTAATTAACTCTGTATTTAAACTTAATCTAGTTCAAAAACAAACCAGACTAAAATTGTACAATACGTTAGCCCTACTAGTCCTATTGTATGGAAGTGAAATCTGAACAAACAGACAAACGAAGATTAATCACAGCTGAAATGAAGTTTTGAGAAAAACTGCAAAGCATGCTCAATTCGATCACAAAAGAAATGAAGAAATTATGAAAGAATTAAAACAGGAATGAGTAATAGAAAAAATAAAGAAATATATACATAAGTGGATGGAACATGTTCAAAGAAAAAACAGAAAGATTGCCATTTTCTGATTATCTGAAATAAGTTCAAGAGTCCTAGCACGGGAGTCAAATGCACCTTTTCTGCTCTTCTCTCAAATCCTTTCTGCAACTGTTTTAAATAAAATAAAATTAAATTAAACAAACATTAAATGAAAATTTCTTTGAAATATAAAAAATTATTCTGGTTTAGAGATAATTTTATGCCGACTTCTTATTTCAGGTGCTTCATCAGGAATTGGAGCAAGCACCGCTGTTCATTTTGCATCCATAGGAAGTTATCTGTCGCTCACTGGACGCAATGGTGATGGACTAAAGAAAACAGCTGAAGACTGTAAAAAGGCTGGACTGTCCGATGAAAAGGTTTCCATAATTTAACGAGATTTAATTTTTTATGTTTGTACTGTGTGTGTTCTTCTGACCGGTTTGCCTGTTTTGCAGAATGAAAAACCAGTTTCCAATCTGGTTGACGTAGTACAGTGTTTCCCAAACCTTCAGTATAATATTTTTAATATTGAATAAAAAATCTCGTTAAAATTATGTATCCGAACATGACACGAAAAATAACAGACAGAACAGACATGGCAGAATTGATAAACTCTACCATGATGGTACAGTGTTTCCCAAACTTTCAGTATCCTCGTACTTGTAAAATTTAGTAACTCCAGATGCCCTTCTCACGCAAAGACAATTTACGAGGAGTTATAATATTATTTCATTCAACTCTCGAATAATCATAAATCTATTTACTAACATATGCGGCATAATAAATTACAACTATATGTAACATTTTTTTTAAATTGTTAAATACATTACAATAATAATTACAAACACGATTAAAGATGTATAGATGCACGCATTAGTGGTAAAATAGTCGTTGAGAAGGATACAATTTAACATACCAATCCAGAAATTTAGCGAAGCGTTCGAATCACGTAATTCGAAGTATTTCGATTTAAACTTTTAATGCAAATATTTCGAATTACGTGCTTGGGATGCAATCGCCCTGTTAATCAGAAGTGGTCCTTACGGAGGTCAATCGATAAATGCCAAGAGATACGCTTTGTTTAAAACTGCCTTTAGATTTTTTTTTTTTAGTTCTTCAGCAATTAATTCTACAATAGACCTGCACTTATCTGTGACAATACGGTGAAAGAAAGAAAGAAAAATGCCACGTACCTCAGAGACTTTTGGCCTGTCCCTAAAGGTACGTGTACCACGCTTTCGGAAACCCTGACCTGGTGGATCTCCTCTCTTCAACGAACAGCCTATAGATTCAAATCTCGTCGTAGACATTGATGTTTCTGCCGCTTACAAAAGAGTAGACAGCACTCTAACTCATATACATTCCCAACAGAGGTCACTTGTATAAGCATTTATAATAGATGATACTCCTGCTTATTAGAGGAGCACAGTTCCATTTTCTTCAGAATACCTGGCTTTTGGTTGCAAAAAAAAGCAAAGTTTTAAAATGAACTTATAATATATCATAATGAACATTATGATATTTATAAACTTATAAATATCATAATGTATTTTAAAATGAAATTTAAAGGCCATTGTAATTACGCCTTGAATTACAAAAGCTTTTAAAAGCCTAAAAGAGCTAACAGCTTTTATCACTTTTAAAAGCCTAAAAGAGCTAACAGCTTTTATCACTTTTAAAAACAAAGTTATAGAAGTAATTAGCTCAGCATAATTAACTACATTTAAATGCGTTATTCTCCTTAATTTTCTGTACTATTATTCTTATCATGTGCATTACTCAGTTTGATTGATAACTAATTATTTATGAAAGAGATGTGAGAAGGTAGAAGTTCCATAGAAAAAAAAAATCTTGCCCATTAATTTAGTTGTTTGTAGAAACAACTGAACAAAACATTCGTGAAATCAGCGTGTTTATGTACTGTCGTTCATAACACATAAACATCGGTAAACCTTTTGTATAATTAAACATCTCTTCCTTAGCTTATGTTTAATACTCAACAGTGAATAAATTTGTTTCTACAGCCTTGTAAATAAGTGATACTACTTTTAATTGAATACATTTCAGGTGTGTTTAATACAGGGGGACGTAGCGAAAGAAGAAGATATCAACTCCATCATGGAAAAGACGATTGAAAAATTTGGCAAACTGGATGTTTTGGTAAATTATTAGAATTTTCGACTATTAAATTATTTTCTTACTGGCATTTAATAAAATTTAATTCTTGCGTTTACTAAATAATTCGACAACCCGAAAGAGTTGAGATTTAATTCGTATTTTTTTAAATGCATACATAATATTAATCTCTAATCAGTTTCTTTATCCAAACCAGTTTTGCAGTTCAAATAATTCTCGATCAATGTGTCACTGTGCTAAAAAGAGGAAGGGAGGCGAAGTAGCATGTCTGGATATCCGGTCTTGGATTACTTATAAGAAATCGGAATTCGGATTGTAATCTTTAGGTCTTACTAAAATATACAATGTCTAATTCTGTATATTATGAACAGGTGGAACTTTTTAAGGTCCTAGAAAAATGCGCGTTGCACAAACAGTTCTTTATTTTATGAACTACTTTACAATGGTCACGTGATTGACCCCAATGTATTTCTTTCTCTGCTGTCAGGCATTTAATGCTATAAGTTAGTAATATATATATATGTATATATATATATATATATATACACATACCGTTCACTTCACGTAAAATTCCTTAATTAAGCAAGCATAGTTGACCACACAAATTTAGTCAACTAAACTTCGTTAACCACACAACCACCATAGCTTTAACCACCTTAAAAAAATAAGGTATATTTGTTTAAATATTTCTTTAATCACCTTAAACATTTTAACACTCACAGAAAACTAGCTATGGTTTGACAACCTTTTATCCTGGCCAGGTTTGATGATTGGGTGGCACAGTTTCTGAATGACACATGATTGTATGATGATGATAATCGCATGAACATGTGATATTCGTATTTGTGTGATCCTGTAATTGTCATAATAACTAAACGACTTCGTTTATAAGGCATTGTTTTAGTAATCACGTGCAAGCCTTTACATGAAGAGTGGCTGTATAAATTTTCGTGTTAAATGATGTGCAACAAATAACGAACAGAAATATCGCTATAATTATATTAACTGTCTCATTAACGGAATATTTGCGTTTCTCAAAAGGTAAACAATGCAGCAATAGATCTTCTCAAATCGATTGAAGAAACGAGTATGCAGGAATACGATCAAATAATGAACGTAAATATACGTTCAGTGTATCAGCTGATCAAACTGGCTATTCCACACTTGGAAAAGACAAAAGGTATGTAAGAGATTTGTTCATAAAATTCTTAAGAGGTTATATTTTAAAATGTAAGATTTCTTTAAGAAATCTTTACTTAAGATTGGCAGTTATAATTCGCCAATTAATCGCAGTTTGTAACGGTGTACAAAGTTTTCATAAGTCTATTACTTTATCAAATTATGAAAAATATTGTGAAAACTTCAATGTCAGCGTGAATAGAAAAAAAGGTTACAGAAATAGATATCCGATATAAATTAACTTCTATGCAGTAAGTGGAGAAGCATAGTGAAAGATATCAGAGGGATAAGCTTTTATTTAACATTTTAAATGTGTAGCTGGATTATCTGATTATTTTATCACAGTGAGAATATCGCATCCAGAATATCTAGATATATCAACATTTGTCTTAACAAATTTCACCTAAACATGTCCATTGCGAGATGTTTACAAATGTTAATTATATTTTAGGTTCAATCATTAATGTATCCAGCGCAGCGTCATGTAGAGGAGGAGTAAGTATTGAAATTTATTGTCAAAAATAAGCCGATTTTATTAAAATGCGTTTTATGTAATTACTGCAGTTAATGAAAATTTTTTAAGTGATAATTGGCTAACGAAATACAATAAATGAAATTTGGCTTTATATGTTTAACATTGACTAAACATATATTAACATGTATTTATTTATTTATATTTTTTGTTAAATTTTACACACTCCGGAAACTCTGCTCTAGAGATCAAACATGGAAAATGTTCGAGCCACTGCGCAGCAGTAAACTGATGGCAGATGAATTTCATCTTCAACCTAAAGACAATCACAAGCATCCATGTCCACAGCGGAATCCAACCCACAGCCTCCTGAATGGAAAGTGGGTAAGCGAACCACTAGGCCAACGGGGGCTGCTTAAGTAAATCATGTTGTGGGATATCTTCTCTATAGGTTGAAAGATGCAAAATCAGGAAAAATTCTGAAACGTTTATGTCACTTAATTCGCATGTTCAACTTCATTGACGAAACTGAAACTGGAGCTGCCTTGGTTTGGAGACATTTCACCTTTTATCTAAGATATGAGTTGCCAAACATACGTTGGCATCACACATGGTCAAGGTCACAACCCAGTATACTTATCATATTTTTTATCATAAGTTTGTTTTCGAATATGCACCCTGTTTGTGCATATTAATATGTGCTAGTAATTATATATTATTTAGTTTGTTTTATCATTATTATTATTTTTTATTTTTATTTTTAGTTTCCCACCCTCTCTGTGTATTGTATGAGCAAAGCAGCCATGGATGCGCTCACCAGGTGTGCTGCTTTAGGTAATGTCCCACTAAGTAATCGGAAATTAATCTCAGTTTGCAAAATAATTAAAACATAATATTAAAAATATATGATAATAAAAGTGAACAGACTTTGATTCTCAGAAGTAAAATAACTACGTGGTAATAGAACTAGTTTGTTTTAATGCAATATTTTTGGACTCATTCTTGTGTGGATGCATGCATTAAACTTTAATTACAGCATATGTTTCAGTTTCTGTTATTAGTTTAGTGTCTTGCTATCACACTAGATACGCGTTTAATTTAATACTTTCCGCTTAATCTCGTAGTAAAATGTAGTGGAGAATATTAAACATAGAACATAGTCATAGTTGAATGCATGTTCACATTTGAAACTAATGGTCCTTTTCATTTTTTTTTCCAGAGTTGGGCCCAAAGGACATCCGTGTGAATGCAGTAAAGTAAGTTGTACCTGCTATATTAAAATGTTATGCGAGAGTCACGATTATCCACATGCTTGATTATACCAATGTTATCGTGCTAAATTATCTGCATCCCCTTGCTAATGTACCAAAGAAGTGCAGCGAAGCTGTATCATCCATCATTTACAGCACAGTATTTTGTCTCAGCTGATGTGTGCGAGGGAATTCACACATTTAAAATTTTTATAAGTCACCGACAAAGATATATCAGAATATTCTGAGGCTTTCCGCGACAAGACATTATCACCATAAGTAAATAGTCGCTAATTTCTTGTACCGATAGTGCTTTCAGTCCACAAAAAATTAAAACACCGCACCTCTCCAGATTCGCACGCGCGCGCTCGCGCACACGCAAAACAGCATGCAGTGATTCACTTTTTAGGGAGTCACCAGTGGGATAAATGTAAGCCGATCTAAAATAATATCTGCCAAATAAATTCCGACTTATTCTTGTACAGTCTGCTACATATTATTGTAGCAGATTGTACTGTATTGACAAATTATTGTATTATTAAAAACAATTGGATTGTGCTTCTTCGAAAATCCATATTCCACTTCCACTATTTGCAACTACATTTAAAAATCTTGTGTTTGAAAAATAACTCCCCCCCCTCCACCCTTTATTGCTAACACTGGTCGTTTGTTGTATTTTTCTGTGACTTGGGGATCTTGGAAAAAGTCAAAATAATCACCGAGGATTAAATATTGTTTGTAGAATTAAAGAGAATAAAAATTTGATGCTGTATCATTCAAACTTACCTAACTAGCTTTTTTGAACCGCTGGTATTTTAGCGTCTCAGAAAGATATAAAACGGAGCCCTCAATGACAATAAGATTTATTCCTTTTGAAAACTCTGGTTTTTCTTTCCGCAAACTGGTCAGATCAGCTAGAAAAATTTGGTCACCGAACAGATATTATACACTCTCCTCACATCTTTAGTTGTTTCTATCATATTTCAAAGTAACCTTCCCCAGCTGTAGCTGTTAAATTAGTATATGAATGAACACACCTTACTCGGACTTGATGCAAGCGACACGCTTCATGCTTATTTTCGCCATTGGTGTGGAGAGGCTGAAGAAAACCAATGGTCGTAGATGTCACGAAAGAAAGATGTCATTAAAAATGAAGACAAGAACGAGGAGGAATATGATCATTCAAAGTAAGTATCAATTAAAAAAAGGCTTATTCAGGCAGTTTCATTTTGTCAAAATTGACTGCTAACAAACATGAACCTGCTTATCTAATCCAGATAAGATATCTCCCTTTGCGTGACTTCCAAAATCTTCGCTGTAACTTCAATAATTACACATAGTGTATTTGTAAGTTGAAAAAGATTTAATTTTTTTGTAATATATTAAGCGATATGCTTCCATTGTTAACATTTAAATAAACTTTATGTAAATTATCTGAAAATAATCCACTTGTACATTCTTCAAACTCAGTATTTGAACAAAGTATTCGATATTATAATGCTTGCCTTAAAATATTAAAATATTTTAATTTCCTCGTTCTTTCAAAATAATTGAAAGTTCTAATCTTTTGTTGTAGTGCTTCATTACAATCAAACATGGTATTTTTTTTTAAAGCCCATTCGTGGCTTCTTATAAGCAGAGCAATGGGCTCACACTGCTCTGTTAAAATCAGCTCCTAACCTAAAGATAGTCACGGAAATTCATGACACCAGTGGCATTCAAATGAAGTCGTTCGAACATAGTTGTAATATGTTAACTGCAAACGTGATGTGCTATTCATCCATCCGTCTATCCACCGACAGGTGTGCTGAGCAGGGCGCGATACTTTGGAGATGCATGCACTGAATTGCAAGTAGTGTATTGGAAACCACATAACGATCTGCCTAAATTAACAAAAGCTTCTCAATTTAAACCCAAGTACAATTGATATCGTTACTTATTGTTTAGGTCTTTATGTTTTAAGAAACCATATTTCAATTCGATATATAAGTCTAAGCATTTAATATCCGTGTATTTATTTCGTTTCGTATATTTATTTATCTTGACTAAAATCATTTGTTCTGAGATCAACTTTCCAAATGTATAATTTTTATCCCTTCTAGTCCTGGACCAGTAGATACTCCCATAGTAACAAGAACACTTGATGGTGAGAAGTTAGCAGTCTACGAAGAGGTGAGTATAAGAACTTCTTTCTCCATCTTCTGGCATACGACAGTTGTTATGCATCGCAACAATAGATAGCAAAACTTTTTCTTCATTTCATGCAAGAGATTCGTAAACTTTCGCTACTCAGAATCTGATATGAGTGATGCCCTCTATAAATCTTATACATAAGCGTCTTGAGAGGTTGCTATTATTGCTAAATAATATTGTCAGAGAAAAAAAAAACAAAAAAAACGACATGCACTCCCAAATCTCTTACTAATCAGCGACATATAACAATGTTGCACTGAAAATATCACGCAGAGGTGGGAACGGTAGACTGTAAGTAGGCGGAAGCAAAGGGAAAAACTCGCTTATGGCTGACAGGTTTCATCTCCAGTAAGCAATACGACAGAAAGTCAAGCAAAACTATCGTTTTATTTTCATCCTGTTATTATTAACATGTATTTGTCTAACGTTCTAAAAATACTACATATTTAAAAGCGTAAGTACTGAGAAAGTAAGATGTCGACAGAACTTTAAAAAGCAACAAGTTGTCGGAAGTATTTTTGTTACTGCCCTAATTATATTGCATTCTCTTGATGGAATTTTGTTGAATTTATTGCTGAAGTCATTATGGCTAACGAATTTAAAAATGGATAAATAATTTCTCCCACGCTTATTTCCTGATGAGCAAAGGATAAAATAATTTTCACATGAATCTATAATTTAATGAGAGCGGATTTTGGTATTCAGGTGATTGCTGTTGTGTGGTTATTGCCTTTCGGCTGTTTAGGGGCAGCTACATATACGCCACCATCTAGGGAAATGACTATGAGCAAGGTGGTTTCCCGTTGACTTCCTTGCCGTATTATATCCTATGACGGTACCCTATGTGTTGACGGAGCCAGTTTGCTTGCTTGCAGGATAAAAAACCCCAGATAAACTGGTGAAAAAAAACCTGCTGTCCACGCCCAAGACCGGCTAACTTGGCTATGGCAGATCCTTAAGCTTCTCACAATGTCGACGAGAATCAAACCTAGGACAGAAACAAAGCGCATAGCCACTAGGCTACCCGCGCGAACATTCAGGTGATTAATGTACATTAATTTAAATTTCCCCAAATATACTTCACATAAAAAATAGAACCATTTTGAAACTTCCAAAAATGAGTAAAATGAATTTTAGTCCCAAGTTGAAGAAAAAATTAAAATAAAATAGAAATATTTAAAGAGAATTACTATGTCTCAGTCGGACATCTTCGCAAGATACGTCATCAAGTACTGAAACCCTTCAAAGTTATGATTTGATCTTAGTACTCAAATTCTTTTTGTATATTTTAATTAATCTAATGTTTTGTTTTATTGTCTGATTTCGGCGATATTAGTAGACTGATTTAATGTGTTTGCAGTCATCGGGTACTTCATAAAAGTACACGAGTCATTTAAACTTTCAAGTATTTCTGATGCATAGACATTCTCAACAGGTTTGAAACGGTGCAAGAAAAATGTTGCAAAATTAATCCTGACTGTTAAGCATTCAGCTGGCACTTGTTTTTGTAAAGAAATTTCATGTTTTAGCAATATATCATTAGGAATTTTTTACGATGCCAAATGTCATTTGTGATTCTTACATAGGTTTAGGATATGGCAATCAGAATACAGACAATTTGCAAAAAGGTGTTTTAAAAAAGTATTATCTGGATTGTTATGTTCACTATACAATGTTGGCTATTATTTTGCAATATATTCCGCAGTGCTTAATTAAATATTTTTACTTTATTAGAAAGTGAAAAAGTATATGGAAAATCATAAGCAGATTGGTAGATTGGCGGTCCCCAAAGAAATAGCAACAGTCATAGCGTTTCTAGCATCATCAGATTCCTCGTTCGTGACAGGAGAAATCTTAGTGGCCGATGGAGGATTCACGTTGTCCAGCCCATTCTTCGATGAATAAAATATTCTGGAAAACTACAAGACAACAACACAAACTGACCTCCTAAATGCTGTTGTGGGATACATTTTTCATATGAAGAATAAAATAAAATAAAAATGAAAATTTTTGAATTTATGTCGCCATTTTGTATTTTATAATCTTAACAGTATGCACTACTTCATTCAGAGACAGAGAGCACAAAGATCCAAAGTTGTCAGTAATCATAACATACACACGAGAAATCCAAACTAGTTATGGTTATCCATCACGTGTATTTTATTTGTAAATTTTAAACATTAGTCTCAAACTCGTTTACGTTTCGAGGGAAAAAAATCTTGCTATATACCACCGTGAGATTAACTTACTTCTACCTAAAAAAAGACCTCATAAGTGTATGGCATTTAGCTGTGTGAAATCTCACTCCCCACCCCCTTTGTTACTCTTGATGACATGTTTAGGCATAATTTATTGTAATAAATAAACGCCTAAATTAATAACGGACCAAACTGTATTCTTATTAAAAATACTAATTACGTCTAATACCAATACTTCTAATTATAGATAAAGTATTATGTTCGAATTTTAAATAAAATTACTCTTAAATCTATAAAAAAAAAAGTTTTAGTAAACCATGGAATTTAATAGCGTAATTCATCTTAGGCAGCTTAATGCTAGTTAAATATTAAACAGTTTTTAATATTTAACAACTAATTACTTATATCTGAATATACTTATTTACCCATTAATAAAAATAACGCATGAATAAAGTTGTTAAAATTAAAGAAATGATCAGACAATTCATAAGAAAGATTCGTTTTGCAAATAGCCTTTTTGTATATAGTAAACCTCGTTAAGAAAATACAGCGGTTGAACCTACACTATACTGTTTTGGGTTTATGGCCTGTCGGCATAAAGTTTATTGTATCGAATGATTTTGATGAGTTTATCATTAAAACGATTCAATTTAAACAGAATGTGAGACACCTTGGGAAATCATATTTTGAATCCACAATACACAATTTCATTTAGTTCTATCCACGGAAGCTAAGTAGTTATTTTCTACCATTTCGAAACTAAATGTTTTTAATTGCAGGCGTAGACTTCTGTGGCTAATTGGTTCAAAAGATATATTTCGGTGATTACACCACATTTTTTTATTATTCAGTTATATAAAAACTGAAATAATAGTTCCCGACAAGTTTCGTAAATCGTAGGATTTACATCTTCAGGGGATAAATAGTCTAACTTAAAGAGTTTAAACAAGAGAATTAATAAAATAAATACAAATCATAACTGTCTGGCTATTCATAAAACTCAAATAACAGAATGCAGATATATATAACGTTATTGACGTTGAACAATACTGGACGATGTCACGTGTTCATGTTCTCGTTCATACAGTCCGAGCTCAGATTGAGGTAGATTTTTTATTAGAGCTGACCACACTTGATGGAGAATTAAACCTTGATTTTTATTGCATTGGGTTGGGTTTTTTAGCATATTAGCAGCTTCTTTAAATTTCCTTATATAACTGTTGTTTACTATGTATGACATCGTCGTTTTTTGCCAGAGTACATCGTGTTCCTGTCTGTCCTACGTAGCAAATCCCGCAAGAGCAATGGATTTTGTAGACTCCTGGTTTTTTAAGAGGATGATGAGGTGGTTTTGGTGGATGTAAGAATCTTGAGATTTTTTCCATAGGAAGGAAGGCTACTTTTATGTTGTGTTTGTTCATTAATTTGGCTAGCTTATCTGTAACATTTTTGATATAAGGAAGCGAGATTGCGTTTTTGTAATCCTGTTTTATTGTGTTGTTAGTTGGAGGCATTTTAAGGATTCTCTCGATGGTTTTTGTTTCATATCCATTTTGTTGGAGGATTTGTGTTAAGTATTTTAGTTCTTCATTACATCTTTCTTGTGTGCTGGAGATATTGTATGCTCTGTCTCGAAGAGTTTTAATTAAGCTTATTTTTAAAATTTTATAAAACAACAGTTATATAAGGAAATTTAAAGAAGCTGCTAATATGCTAAAAAAACCAACCCAATGCAATAAAAATCAAGGTTTAATCCTCCATCAAGTGTGGTCAGCTCTAATAAAAAATCTACCTCAATCTGAGCTCGGACTGTATGAACGAGAACAAGAACACGTGACATCGTCCAGTATTGTTCAACGTCAATAACGTTATATATCTGCATTCTGTTATTTGAGTTTTATGAATAGCCAGGCGGTTATGATTTGTATTTATTAATTCTCTTGTTTAAACTCTTTAAGTTAGACTATTTACCCCCTGAAGATGTAAATCCTACGATTTACGAAACTTGTCGGAAACTATTATTTCAGTGTTTTATATAACTTAATAATAAAAAAATGTGGTGTACACACACAAAGGGAATTTTATGATTATTATTACCATCCTTCAACCAAGCAACATGTCCATTTAGGGGGGGGGGGCAACGGCATGAACTCAGTGAGTTACGGAAATTCATATTTATAACAGGATGTAAAGGTAATTGAAATGAAATGTGTTCAAAGTTGGTTTTATGTTGGTATTTGTGGAAGAAAACCAATCCCACAGCGACAGTACAAGACCGAATAACTCAATACTGGGGGAAAAAAGTGTCTTTTAGATAATTACACTTTTTATTTCAACGTATTTAGCAAAGTCAATTCAATTATTACCTTATTAGAATAAAAGAGGAAAAAGGTTATAAATATTTATATTTGACAAACAATTATAATTACAGCTATTTTGCCTGCTTCAGTTTAGGAGTACCCCTGTTTAAATGTCATTGGCTATTTACTCATGGGTTCTTAGGGCATTATGAGTGTAGATGTACTAAAAAGTATATGTAGCTTAAGGAATAGAAAATTGCAGATACCTTTTTCTGGGTGTTGTGGCTTTTCCTCTGTCTGCGATGTCGAGAACTGCAGAGTGTGTGTGTGGGGGGGGGGGGGTAGGCAGTTTGGTAGAATAAGTTAGAAAAACCCGGGTTTTTTTCCGTAATATATAGAAACATATACTTTTATATAGGGTGGGGAAAAAGTGAAAGGGTTAATTTTTTAAAATAGGGAGGGGGAAGGGGAAAGGGAGTTGACGGGGTGTGGACCGTTTCGACTATTCGTGGTCATCATCGGAACATATTGGGAAAGTGGAAGCTATGTCAGGTCGGGTGAGTGCTTCAGAGGTGTTTGTGTTCTTAATTCTCTTGTTTAAACTCTTTAAGTTATACTATTTACCCCCTGAAGATGTAAATCCTACGATTTACGAAACTTGTCGGAAACTATTATTTCAGTGTTTTATATAACTTAATAATAAAAAAATGTGGTGTACACACACAAAGGGAATTTTATGATTAATATTACCATCCTTCAACCAAGCAACATGTCCATTTAGGGGGGGGGGGGGAAATGGCATGAACTCAGTGAGTTACGGAACACAAACACCTCTGAAGCACCCACCCGACCTGACATAGCTTCCACTTTCCCAATATGTTCCGATGATGACCACGAATAGTCGAAACGGTCCACACCCCGTCAACTCCCTTTCCCCCTCCCTATTTTAAAAAATTAACCCTTTCACTTTTTCCCCACCCTATATAAAAGTATATGTTTCTATATATTACGGAAAAAAACCCGGGTTTTTCTAACTTATTCTACCAAACTGCCTACCCCCCTCCACACACACACACACTCTGCAGTTCTCGACATCGCAGACAGAGGAAAAGCCACAACACCCAGAAAAAGGTATCTGCAATTTTCTATTCCTTAAGCTACATATACTTTTTAGTACATCTACACTCATAATGCCCTAAGAACCCATGAGTAAATAGCCAATGACATTTAAACAGGGGTACTCCTAAACTGAAGCAGGCAAAATAGCTGTAATTATAATAGTTTATAATGAGGAGTAACATGGGAGTTTTCCCAGAAATAATATACATAAATTTGACAAACAATTTTATTTCATGTACCTATTTTTCAGTTTTTTTTTTCTTCGAAAGTCATTGCGTAATTTTCTCTATATAAATGATTCCATTTAAATGTTAACCAAAACGTATGTACATACTCTCTTATTCCACTGGTATCTATCCCACAAGCTGGAAATTGCTCAATATTTAACCCATTCCTAAGAAGGGCGACAAATCACTGCCATCTAACTACCACCCTATCTCACTCACCTCAGTCCTATCTAAAGCGATGGAGAAAACAATCAATTCTCAACTCCTACACTACCTTGAAGGCACCCACCTAATAAACGACCGCCAGTATGGGTGCCGTTGCTGCTGATCAACAAACGATCTACTCTCATATATCACCCATCTCTGGACATATGCCATGGAGAAGTCTGGTGAATCTCAAGTGGCTGCACTTGATATCTCCAACGCGTTTGACCGGCTCTTGCATAAAGTCTTACTAAGCAAACTCCCATCATTTGGTCTGTCTCAGGACATCTGCAGGATTTTCAGCTTTCTGCCTGGATGCACATTATGTATGATGGTGAATGGTTCCTTATCCTCTCACCATTCAACTAATGCCAGGGTTCCACAAGGTTCTGTTCTCTCACCAACCCTCTTCCTTCTATACATAACAATGATCTACTTCAGTTGACCTCCGACGCAATACAGTTTTGCAGATGACAGTATGTTGCACTCCTCCTTTTCATTTGATAAACCTTACTCTACACAACTCACCTCAACCGAAAGAACATCAACCACCGCTGCCCTCAATTCTGATCTTCAAGCCCTCCTCCAATGGGATTCCATTTTATTCCAGGATTATTTTTGAGAACACTCAACTTTTCAGAGAAGGTGAGATGTCTCTTTCTGGAATCATCCCCACACCAAACCTCTCCTGGCATAAACACATCACAGCCATTGCATTCTCAGGCTCTAAAAAACTAGGATTTCTCTTTCGCTCAAGACGTTGCCTCACCTCTGAACAGCTGTTAGCCTTAATCAAATCACAAATCTGCCCAGCTATTGAATACTGCTCTCAGATTTGAAATGGGAACCCCTAAGAGCCCACTGAAAATGCTTGACTCAATACAGAGGAGGACAATCGATTAATAATCTATCTCTTACTAACTCACCCCTCCCACTTCCGCACAGGCACTTAGTTTCTGCAATATTTGTATTCTATAAATATTTCCATTTCGTTCATATCACCCATAATTCCGTCACCTAATACTAAGTCCGTTGGAACATATGCATCTGCCGCCCAACAATATCCCGTCACAGTACACCTCGAAACCCACAGTACAAGTTTCTTTTCCTCCTCCTTCATCCCTGTTACTACTGTATGCGGAACAGTCGTCCTCATTATGTGCTTCCCCAGTAATACAATATACAGGCTTTTAAATCAAATGCAAACAGGTTTCTCCTTTCCAAACCCACTACCATATACAGTACTAACGTACTATAGGTTGATTAACCAACCTTTCGTGTATTGGCTCAACATAAAAAAAAATCTTTATATATTAATCTTTTCTAATGCTAGTTCCCCATATCTCTTGGAGAATATGTTAGTGAATACAACGTAGATTTTTTGTAAGATATATACTTTTTTATCAAAAGCAGATTCTTTATGTGTTTATTTTTTATTTCTCCTAGTGGAAGTAGGCGACACTCTTTAACCCTAACTTTATGGAAATCGGTTAGGTGCCCGTCTCCATTCGACATCTCCAGAATATTAGTTCGGTCTCTAGCCGTGTGTATGTGTGTCTCTGTCTTTTGTCTATCCGTGATAAGAGAAAGAGACCTGAGAAAACTGAAGATAACTGCCGTCATTATCATCATCAATCATCCAAATTAATACTTATTAATGCAGATGGTCTATGGTAAATTTTTGAGGGAATCTATAATTATAATCTAAATTTATTAGGGAATAATTTTTTTAAGTTGAGTAAAACATAATCAGAAGAGGAGTTTCAATTGAAAACCAGCTTTATTTGCATCGCCATATTACAACGCGTTTTGTGATTGTAAATGTTTTTAAGTTAGTTATTACGCCTATTGGAACACATCAGTCTTAATAGCTGTTTTGTCTCTGATATCTTGATATTTTGTCGTAATGGAATACGACCAACCAATATAAGAATAACACACACGCATTATTAATGTTTGGATAGCTCTCAGGACGTATTCCAAAATAACCTAAAATGGATACGAAGCGATTGCCGCTTATTTCTTACCCGCTATGAAATTCGCGGAATTGCTTGAACCATTAATAGTGGAACTTCGTTTACCCGAAAACGTAAAGTTTCTTTATATGGATTAAAAAAACGCAACCTTACAAGTTTTTCGACTGTTTTATCAGTTGCGGCCCTATCACAATGATATCATCAGCTCATTTCATCCGCCATTATTTCGAAGTCAATCAGAAAAAATCACTAGTGTAGTTAAAGTGTGTACACCTACGAGTTTTACATTATTGATTAAACTCCAAATCTAGCTTGCGCAAAGGTTCGTATCCCAGAATATCTCATATGTAACTTTAAATCCCTATTAACCCATTAAAGCTCATAGAGATTGAGTATTCAAACACTTTTTAACCGAAATAAAATCTTTCATTTAGAAATATCACAAATATACGGAGGCTGTTCAATAAGTTATAAGACTATATCAGAAAACAGATTGAGAGTTCTTTCAAAACCGCCTCCGCAGCTTTTACACATGCTTTGTTGCTTTCGAAATGGCGGCCTCTTTGTGGTTTTTCTTGAGCTGAGGAAACAGCCAGAAATCGCATGGTGCGAGATCAGGACTATATGGAGGGTGTGGTAGGATATCTAAGTTGTTCTTCTGCAAAACGTCCACTACACAACCGTGGTGTAGTGGTGCAATAAGAAGCCATTCTTCAGCAATGGATGCTTCCTTTTGACGTGCTGTACCATTGTCCTATGAGCCGTTTACAGTATTCCCGGGTTCTACAGCGTGTTGGTAAACAATGCCTTCGTAGTCAAAAAACATTATGGTCATAACTTTACCAGCCGATTTTACAGTTTTTGCTTTCTTGGGGGTAGGCGAAGACGGATGCTTCCATTCACTGCTTTGTTGTTTCATTGTAGGGTCATAGCGATACAACCAAGCTTCATCTGCTGTAATGATGCGTTTTAAGAAGTTGTCGCCTTCTTGTTCCAGTCTTTCTTTCCATTCTGTGCACACATCCACTCGATGCTGCATTTGCTCCGGTGTCAAGAGTTTGGAAATCCATCGGGCCCAAGCACGTTTCAGTCCCAAATGTTCAGCCATGATTGAGTGAACACTTCCCACAAAAATATTCAGGACAACATGCAGCTGGCGTACTGTAATTCTGCGATCCTCCTTGATGATAATCGCTGCTGTGTTGATCATTGTCTCTGTGATGGACGTTGAAGGTCTTCCCTCACGTTAAAGATCTTCCACATTTTGCCTTCCTTCCTTAAAAGTTTTATGCCAGCAAAAAACACTTGCCCTCGACATTGCTTCATCGTGGAAAGCTTTGCGTATCATGTTAAAAGTGTCCGATGCCGATTTTTGCAAACGCACACAAAATTTAATCGCATAACGGTGTTCCAAGGACGCTTCCATTTCGACGACTGGTCGTACCTCGAAGGTGCGCCGAAACAAGCTTGCGTTTGGTCACGTGACACTCTGGCACATCAGCCCGTGTACGCCATCTATCAACCTCTTTTGTTAATACAGACAGCAACATGTCTTTATTCCACAGAAATTAATATTGTGATGAGTGGTTTCGCGACAGTAAAATTAGTCTTATTACTTATTGAACAGCCCTCGTATAAAGCACAAATCAACATAACTTACATACGCAAATGCCAATGTATTCTTCAGATTACAACAAGAAAAACACTTTAATGTGCACAGCTTCCTTTCAATCATTAACCAACAGTTATTATCCTATATGGACAAAACTCCTGAAAAGTTAGTCCCATGCCTCCAACAGCACTTTTATTCTTCTTGGGTTCGCATAGGAGAAAGAACCTAACACAAAACAAAATTGCTCTCTATGTGACAGCATTTCCTGCTTCTTAAAATCGCAGAACAAGAAATATATCTTGTCTTCAGCCAAGACCCTTCTGTAAATTCACTTTCTATACAGAAGGGTCTTGGCTGAAGAAAGGGTCTCTACTGAATAAACTACTAAAACCTTATCAACCATCTGAAGAAATAACTGAAACCATATCCACCGTTAGAAATCACTTATCAGACTAAGAATCTTAAATAAAATAAGCTTTATCCCATTCTCTATGCAACTGGAAATCAAAAAGTTCCTTTCAGTTTCAACTGAATTATTATTATTATTACGTGACACTTCATGGACATCTTGGACTCAAGGAGAATTTAATTCTCTTACTACACACAACTACCATCACCAACAACAACATTATTTATTAACTGTAAATTGTGTGTTCTGATGTTCGATTTGCCTGTAGGAGGGATGAAAGACCGGAGTTTCCGGTGGGGGGGAAACCCTCTGCTACCGCCATATGAGATCGGCTAACTCACCATCAATTGAAAAAGCCCATATAAAGATTCCTTTTATCACGACCAGAATTGAACTTAGGCCTTTTCCAATCGAAGGGAGACAGCAAGCTTCGTGCTGTCGTTCTTCCAATTGTGATACGGAGACTAAATCCTATCTCGATTAATAACTACAAAAACTTCTCATCTCTTTATAACAAAAATGACCCCCTCAGTTTTCTATTTCTAACTTTTCTTCTAATTTCTGTTCGGTCTTCATATATTAAAGACAGAGAAACCCCAGTGTTTCTCCTGCTCTCTTACTTTTCTACTCCCAGAACAGCTGAACGCTTAGCAACGATAATGTTCTTTTCGCTTCCGTTCATGCTTAGAAATGCATCTGAGAAACTTATGCTCAAGTGCGCTGCCACCATTACTGCTTTTCAGAGTTTGGCTTGAAACGACGAAGTTCTTTCTTCATAGTGCAGTAAAGTTTATATCATTATATTTTCGCTATGACACAACCGATGTAAGACCACATAATTATTCACGCATCGTGAATTACAGCGGTAACTTTTGCTTCCCTTGTCACTAAAAAAAAATTCGTAAACAACGTTCGTCTACGTACAAACAGCACCCACATTACAACACCTGACAGTTCGTACAAAATTACAATTACACTCTAGTATATAACGTAAACAAATTTATTTTATTTCTAAGGAAGACTACAATAGCTAAAATGTTAAAATAACAAAATGTCTTGTTTGCGACATACAAAAATAAATAAACGTATTTAACTAATAACAAAAGTAGTTCCGCATTACTAATTTCTTAACTTTCATTTACTTTTATATTTTTATTTTGTGGGATATCTGAATTTTAAGACGGATATCCTACATTAACAACCAGGCTCCAGAAACCCACTTGCCCGCTCGCCACAGAGAGCTGGAAATAAAACTTCTGAATCTGAAATCCTAAATTCGAACACTACACGTTCTCTTTTGAAGAATCGCCAAAAGGTTGCCAGTTTTCTCTAAAAGTCAGAAAGTAAGCTAATCACTTCACTTTCTGCCCTCCTTTTATTTCCTTTAAGGTTCAGAACTTTATTTTTCTTTCTGCATGAGAGATTCCTCATGTTTTCGTAGTAATTAAAGACTCAACCTTCCGTATCTTCTCCCCACCCCCACTCTGACTTTTAAACATTTTTCTTTCTATATGAAAGCATATATAAATATCATAAATATCCGTTTTCGAGTTCCAAAAATCTCCTTATTTCAGGTATTATTTCTGGAAAAATTTCCATGTTACTCCTCCAAGTAAACATTATTTTTATGGCTATTTGTATTATTACATGACACCTCCAGGGAGTCTAAAGACTCATCGTTGGAGGGCACTTACCCTACAGCCTTCTGTCTCCACCAACCGCAACTATCCTCATCATCTAAACCAACGCCATCTACTGCCCGCCACCACTAGATTTTCACCACAATCACAAACACTCATGCCCACGGCGGGATCCGAACCCTCAGCCTTTTGGCTGGAGAGGGATACGCTAACCACTCGGCCAACCAGGTCGGCATTTAGCCTATTTTTGTTTAGGAGTACCCCTTTTTTATGATGTCATTAGCTTTTTCCTCAATTTTTAGGACATTAATGATGTTTTAAAGACAGTTATATGAAGAATATACAGGAATAATATATTCTTCTAATATATTCTAATATATAGCTAAACAGAAATAGCAGCCCACGCTCTTGAACAGAAACATACTCCGCAAATCGACAAAGTCATCATAGTAGACATAGAGAAAAAAGAAACTATGCTAAGGATATCGGAAACAATAGCCATAAAATGTGACAAAAATTCAATAAACGTCCACTGCCCCTACATAATCTCTGAGAGTTGGAAGCTCCAAAGCATAAAAATTAGGTCACGACTCCGACCAATAGAATACAACACAGATACACCAAACACAAAACCACCAAGCCGGCATGACAGTCTCCACTTCCCCCACGAGCTCCGAAGACGAAACACTGTCGAAACCGCTCACACCCCGTTACTCCCACTTCTGATCTTATCCCATCTCTTTCTCCTTTCCCAAAAATTTCTGTCTTTCACATTCCTCCCAAAGAATTCTCTACCCATCCTTAAAAAACCCGGGTTTAAAATTCACACACCTCTTGCCTCACCGATAATTCCTCACCTTTCCCCTTATTTCCAACCCGTCCCCCATCCTTTTACTCATACTTTAACAGTAGATTAATGTAATGCCCGATGCCGCCGAATAATAAGACAGCCAGCAACATCCTACAAAGATGTGTCTGAATTATTATTCCTATATATTCTTCATATATCTGTCTATATAAAACATCAGTAATGGCCTAAAAATTGAGTAAAAAGCCAATGACATCATAAAAATGGGGTCTCCTAAACAAAAATAGGCTAAATAGCCATAAAAATAATATCACCTTATTTCTCTTACAGCGAATATTATAGGGGTCATTTCACTCCACGCATGCTCTACTACGTGACCTACTTCGGTTTTCGTTTCAGTCATGAAGCGATAAAAATAAGCGGACATTACGTTGAAAACAGAACACAAGTAAGTTTTTCATATCATATATGCATTTCAATTAAATTGCAGTTACCATTTCGAATAAATAAAATTTTAATCAAATCAATATATTCATTTAGTTCAATATTAACTTTAAACACGTATATACAGTATGCACATATGTAATTATTATTATTATTATTACATGACAGCTCCAAGAAGCCCAAACACTCATCATGGGAGGGCACATTACTCCACTGCAACTCACCATCTCCCTTACTTAAACCTTCGACTACACACCACTGCCATCAACAGGGTTACTTACACTTTTCCCGAGGCACGAGAGTGCTCTGGGGCCCTCACTGTTTGGAGCTCCTTAAATTAGCCCTAATTTTTCGGGACCCTAGCTAGAGCCTCGTGCGCCTCATAATTACAATTCTGAACACAGACAATGCATTCTTTAAAAAAATAATAATTGCACTTTTCTTACAATATATTTTCATTAACAAAAGGCGACGCAACCTAATTACTGTACTGTAGTTCATCTACACATCTTATTCTTCGAATACCTTCATCCGCCCCCCCCCCCAAGTAGGTGCGCAATTTAATATAGTAATTGTCCTGAGCTTATTTTCACAACTTACAACATGAATTAATAGCTTAGTGTAATTAAATGCGTGAACATACATAACGCAGATTCTTTTTAATACTGTTATTTAAAAACTTATAATTATCTTGCAAAGATAATTCAAATACGGATCATATGACTAAGTGCATTGTGAAACGGGAGTCTGGCTCCACATCGAGTGCCACCTACTTTCTTGTTTTTGTGAATTTTATTGTCTTCCCTTTTGCCAACATAAGATTTAATTTTTTTTAACCTAACATATAACAATATTTATATAAAGTACACGTTGGGCGAGTAAATTTTTTTTTTTTTTTTCTGGCTAGTAGATTTAAGTTGTATTTCTGGAGACCTGGTAGTATAACAACAATACTGCGAATTAAGTTCAGCTTGCGGCCTCTCTCAATGTTTGTTACACCATCGCTACTAAAGTTAAGAAATTTTAGCATGTAATAATAATAATGTTACGCTGGAAAAAAGTCAGTTTTCCAACGCGTCTTCTTTTCATTGAAAGGAACAGCACGATTACTTTGAATGTCCTCTGCCATTATTAACAACAATAAAAGAAAATAATAAACAGTTTATAATTCACAGCAAAACATCAAAACATTAAGAAATGAAGTGAGTAAAGACGTTGTAAATAAAGTGAGTTAACAAATAGTACGCATCAGTTGATTCACGGCAGTGTCATGTCATTAAAACCGTCGTAGGAGCAAATGCGCCGTCGTATAAATGGACATGAGTCATAATTGAAAAGCTTCATATGAACGGATCGTCGTAAAGCGGGTATTACCCATGTAATACGGTGGGATGTCCCATGTAATCATTACTAGTTTCTAATGAACAGGTTTCTCCCAAATTAATCTATTATTCGTCAGCGATCTATTTACGCTTGCATTTTGGTGCAATAAGGCTTCCACATCAATGCACCAATATTTCGTTCTTTAGGATTTTTCCCTGCCACCTTAATATCAAACACGTTTCCTTAATTTGTCCTCTTCTGTTCTGTTTATGTGACCGTAAAACCTAAGTTTAGCTCCTCTCACATTTTGTTTTTTAATGTTAACAATATCAAGTTCCTTTCTAATATCTTTATTTTTAGTAGAACTCTGCGAGTAATGTCATCTGTTAACTTTCCTATCAACATTTTTCTCTCACTTGATTATTTATTTCCAAACTGCATTTCGGATCCATAAATTCACTTTAGTTTGGACACTGTCTTGTGTTTTACTGGTTAATTTCCTTCGCATTCGATACAAATTTACTCAATTTGCTTCTTACCTGACCGCAGGTGGGAAGCGCTGTCTTATTCTGTTATCAGCTTCCATATTTAATTGGTCATCTTTGCTGTAGGCATGGGAGTTACTTAACTAAACGAAATGTTTTTCCATGCTCTATAAATTCATCATTCATTGCTTTCTTTGAATTTTATTAATTGATTTCCTTAACCATATTACACAGTCAACCAATTTCGCTAACAATTCCTAGAGACTTCTAGTGGATCTGCATAAAACATCTCCACCACATTGTAACTAGAAATATAATTTTGACAAATAGCACATATAATAATAAATATCACAAAGAAAATAAATTCATTTTAGTCACAAAAGCATATAAAAAAGCTATATAATTTTATAATTATTCATTACCCGTAATGGTATATATTACAGATAATTTATAAAATAGGCAACTATAATTAATTCTAAAGTACCTTTGAATCTTTGTGATAATTTTAAAGCAGAAGAAAGACCATTAATTCTTCCATTGTAGTCACCAACTCCAGCAAAGAATTTTATCACTTTTTTTTTATTGTCAGTCAGTTCCACAGTTAACTGTTCGGTAGAGTAAGAAAGTAAAGCTTATAAACTAGGACAGTGTGTCTCTTATCTCATGCCGTAGTACTGAACTATAGGGTGAAGGTTGGAGATCAACAGTTAAGTAATTTCCACATACGTCGGACTAAAACAGAGCTGGCCACTAAATTTAAGAAATGAAAATGTGTTAGAGGAGTTACTCATTTCAAAACAATGTTACGATAATCAGCGTCTGCAAATCAGGAATTTAATTCTTGCAAGTCATTTTCCATACATGAATTTTGTTATTGAATCTTAAGTGATTCTGACTAGGAAATAATTTTTAATTATTTTTGAAAGCGAGCGTTCATTGAAATTTGAAAACGAGTCTTGAGATGGAGGTGCTCTTGCTTTTACATATTCTTTGCAAGGGACTGTATGCGTGAGAAACTAGTTTTCACTTCATTTCGATCCTTTCCTTAGTTTTTGCTTGTTTCGTCATAGTTACTGTTTACCAGAAAAGAAGGTGTTTATGTTATCGAAAGAAACAAAGAGTTTATGACAACATGTGATGCTTCATGATTACAATCTTTATGTGTCACTGTTTTGTTCAACTTTATGATGACTCAGACTTCAGATGTTGATCTCTATCTACTTACATCCCAGTAAATAAGTTCGTCTTATTCAATGATAGGAACAGGAAGAATAATGACGTAATTGGATACGAGACGTTTTTCCTATAAAACGCACCATGGATTCTTTGTGAAGACAAACATTTCCCAAAGCGAAATAATCTCAACACATCTTCGCCATGAGGACATTACTGGTGAGTACTTTGTGTTTTCCTTCAGGATTGTTACTCTTGCACTAATGAATAGTGGAAGTAAAGTTCAGCCTTCTTTCCATTATTGCCTTTAGCTGTTATCATTCTTTCTAAATATTCTAGAGCAGTTATATTGACTGACTTCCTTAAACTATATTTCAGTTCTGGTTGTATGGGAAATGTGTAGCGTGTATACGGACTAACCTGTTAATAAATAGATCCTTGTCTAAAACACCCACGGTCTCTCTCTCTCTCTCTATCTATTTATCTCTGTCTTTTGCACGTAAGTTCCTTCTTTCTTCTACACAACCTAATTAAATTTCCTCCTTCTCATTAATCCAGAACTATGGAGCCTTTGTACTACATCAATATTCCTTTGAAGAAAACGCAAATACAACCATTCTAGAACTCATTTCCATATAAAAGTTTAAAGGTCAGGATAAAATGGAAATTGCTTTCCCAGTTATCACCAGACTGACTTGGTTGGCTAAGTAGATATCTTTTCGGCTCTTTATCTTTATAGGATATCTTTATAGGATGTGTGTTAGAACCTTGTGTGGATGTTTGCAAGTCATTAGTAGGTACAGATGATTTTGATTTCCCATTGGGTGAGACTATACTTCTGAAAGTGTTCGAAAATGCTACAAATCTGGTCTCCAAAGTGAGGTTCTGCGATTAATTTAACCCTTAACCTATCCTCAGTACTGAATCAGTTAAAGTTGACAACCTTTCATGCAGGTTTGTTTACTTATCTCCCTCAATAAGGAATTTTTATGGAGAAAAAAGTAGCTAGGGAACAATAACACATAAGTTGTGAAATTTCTAACGCTTTCAAATTTATTATTATTATTATTATTATTATTATTATTATTTTAAATTAAGGCCCTCAATTCAAATTTTTGCTCATTTTGAAAATGTTCTTCATTTTTCCATTAAAATAAAATTCTCACAAAATGCCACTTTGTATTTTTCACAAATAAGTTGCTTTCATACATAACATTCAACAGTATTGAGTTGGGGGTGGTGTGTGTGTGTGTGTGTTGATGTTCATCATTCTCTCAATTTTCTTGATGTCCCAACCTAGCTTCCTGTTGTTTGCGTATTTAGATTAAGCTTTATATAGTTTAAGAAAAACATTTTCAAGTATAAAGCTATTTAATTTGCTGAGATATAGGTTTCTGACATCATTTTTACTATCTAAAAATATTTTTAATGACTTTTTTAATGTCACCTACGATTTCTTCATTATGATTCTACGATCCTTTTACTCTATCAAAATGTTCTTCCAAACTAAATGTTCGTATCAGAACATTCACAGAAATTCTTTATGTTTGCTCCTGAAATAGAGGACCGCTCCTCATTTCCGACTGAGGTTCTGTGAACTCCTTCACCTCCCCAGTTTATTTGAAATGGAAAAATTTTTTTTTTTGAACTCATTCAAAGTTTATCACCAGCATTTATTTTATCTGCAAATTCCTTTTTGTGGCTGTTGCTTCTATATTTAACAATTAAATAAATGCAGTCCAGAATTTGGTTAAACACATGCCATGCAGTTGAAGTGAGATTATCATTTTTCTGAGGTATATGATTATATTTTGATCTCAGAAATTTTCCAAATAATTTGCCAATGCAAAATAATACTAAATTCATTTTTTATTTTAATGTAATTTTATTTTATTTTACAGAAATTATTCGCATATGTAGCACTGGTGTTACTGATCACTGGGAATGCCCTCTCCGGCGAAAATGAAGGTATATTTCTCTTCGATATAATACTGCATACCATTTAATATAATACCTACTTGTTTCATGCATATAATTGTATATGCATACGTATGCTTCTTTCATGCAGTGTAGATAACAGTAATATTTTCATAGGCTGACTGCAAACTTTTTACACACCAAAGGTTACTATCTCCGGGATAACATCTGACAATGAACTGAAGATTTTTTTCTATTATTTAGTGGCGTCTGCACTCCACGACGCTTGACTGCACGAAGGAAGACATTGGTTCAAATCGACTAGAAAAACTTTCTGTGCCTAAAAAGGACGTAAAAACAACAGGTTCCCGAGTTATTCGATCTTTGGCATGAGCAAGAGTTTTTTCTCCCAGAAACTCGGGTTTTTTATCCGGTAAACTCAAGAAAATCAACTGTCCAATCCACACTATTTTCAGTCATTAAACATATTGTGTTAGTATTAGAAACCACGAGATGGAGGAACTTGTTAGCTGTCTTTTCACTGAATACCGATTCAATTAGTCATAGCTTTGGGCCAGTTATCTCTGATTGGCTACCAGCGGAATTTGAACAGCCCACTCAGTCTCGAAAAGTTACATAGGGCTAAAACGGCCTCGCCTACTCCCTATACAGGAATAAAAGGCGTAAGCTGATTATATATATCTACTCTATAATATAAAATGATAAGCTTTTTTGTAACGTTTTTGTGTCACGTTTTTTTTCGAGTTATTTGAAACGTTTTGAAACTCAGGGGCTAGCCTGAGTGTCGAGTCTTCAAAATTCGAGTCATCAGAATTCAAGGAGAACTGGCCTACCAGTCCGGAACTCGGGGGGGGGGGCGCCGTAAGCGTCAGGGGGAGGAGCCCCCTAGTATATATATATATATAAAATCGTGAATATATAATAAATACAAGGTAACAAAAATGGGTTCTTGTGAAACCCTTTTTTAGTAGTTTAATAGTTTAGTCAGTTCCGATTCTATCCTTTAGGTAGAAAGATCTGAGTTCTATTTACATAGTCTCGATGTGAAGTGGTCTTGGCACTCGCCATGATGATGATTTCATATTTCTGTCTTCTTTTCTCCAGCTGTGTTTCAACCAGACAATGACAGTTACAACTAAACATTAGACTGAAACAATTCAAAATACAGTCTTCATAATATCTCCTTAGCAGCTGTCGTCGGTCGTTTACTGAATCTTCATGGATGTCTGAGAACAATGAAATTACCAATGAATTAAACATTACAGATATTTAATTTAAACCATCTTTTCTCCGCATAACCATTCTTTGCATCCCAATATTTTTAGAAAAACTTAAATACGTATATATCCTTAATATGATGAAAAGCTACCTTTCCGATTACATGGCAAAGATGTGGTTATTATTATTATTATTATTTTAATTAATTGATTTTATTTTTCAGCGAAAAATGAAGAGCTGAGGGAAAAAAGATCTCCACAGTACGGAGGTTATGGGTACGGGGGTACTTACGAAAGGAGTTATTCACGAGGCGGAAGTGAGTTTGGCAGATGATGACGATACATATACAAAGTATTTTGCCTGAAGAAGAAGAAATTTTCCTGCATGCGGAATGCATATGAGGAATGAAATGAATAATTAATCGGAAAATAAATTTTATTAAGAAATAAGTTGATAGTGCATTTGTTTCTAATTGCTAAAAGAAACACAATATACCATTACATTTAATCATGCTTAAATATAAACTATTCTGTTACATCACCTTCATAAAATTATTTTTAATAAAGAAATAGCATTCTTACATCTCTACTGTATGAAATCTCCTACTGTTATACGCATTAAATTTATTTATTTCTTGCTTTAATAAGAAATAAATTAAAAAAATAATATAATAATAAATAAACAAATCTTTCGGTGACAGAAAAACAACACTTCACTGTGACAAAACATGAACTGTAAACCTGAGTAAAAGAAACATGTCCTCTCACGGTTCCCATATAATCATAGATCAGAATTATAAATCCATCTGTTTGGACTAATATCTAATTTGGCGAGTGGTAGCTACCACTGTCCGTATCATATTTCTCAATAACTACACCGCTTTTGTAGTATACCACGAATGATTTGTATTATTATTTTAAAATAAGTTCAGTTTCTTTCTACAAAAACAGCAGAAAGATTACATCAACTTTCGCATCAATAATTTTTTTGGTAATTAACGATATTGAAATATTGTTGTTGACAAATCATTCTTTTATGTTAATGCCTGAGCTAATGATCCATCTATACGTGCTTATTGTATTTTTTCAAGAACAAAATACAAACTAATATTGGTTTAAACATTCACGTAACTTTTCAGATAGCGTCATTTCTTGTGGAGGAAATATAAAAACGAAGATCACAACACCAGCCATTTTAACCGATTTCATCTCACGATACGCAGCTAAAATTTTCATGGCAGGAATCAGTTTTCAAAGGAGAGATTTTTATCATTGAAAACACGAGTAATAAGATTTTGGTTAAGAGTTAAAGTACTTTGAAAAGTTATATTGGGATAGAAAATAATAGGAACGGAAATTCTTGGAATTTTACTATAACAACTTCTCTTTTTTTAATTAAACTTACAGTTTTCATTCTTATCGTTTTTCAATAAAATGCTTCACAGAGAAACGATTCTTATTTCTTCTTTCTTATTCTTCAAAATCCGCAAACTTTTCCCTCTTTCTGTAAAATTTCCCAGGAAAAATAATCGAATGCTAAAATATCAACTTGCTGTATTTGTTCTCAACAACAGCCCTTCAATCATTATTTTCTAATGAAACTTTCAATATCCGATAAACATTTCTCTTTCTATATCTTCATTTATCAAATTAAAGGTGTCAAGAAATTATATTCTTGGTTGAATCTTTTGTTCAAGTTGCGAGTGAATTAATTTCATGACTGTATATAGTCAAATATGATTACTTGTATATTGAGGCAAATGAATTCACATCAATTACCTTAGTATCCCATAATGATAAGCACATATCCTTTATGGGTAGTGGCCCACTAAATACTAAATAACATGGCTAGTGGCTCTTCCCATAATGCATAGTATTATACACACCCTAAAGGAAGTGTGTTCTGCATAATGGGATAATAAGACAATTGATGTGTAGTCTACAAGTAAGCCCAGTCGTGAAGATACTTCACCCGGAAACTTTATTTGCTTACCCTTGGATAAAGGATTCAACCGAGAAAAGAACTTGATAGACGAACTCGAAAGTTTTTTCCACTTGGTATTTTTATAAAACCAAGTGAAAAAACTTTCAACTTCATTTATCAAGTTGCTATAAATTTCTCTCTACAATTGTTACTCCGGTTATTTTGCAACATAACAAACAGCTAAAATCTTTTAAACTTCTTTCTTTATGAAAGACTAATATTAATGGAACGTTCCTCGAACTTGTTCCGAAAATCCTTCCATCCCTACATATCATCCCACTTACAGCTCTTTCAGCACATTCATAGTTGACGTATTGTTTCTATCGCATATATATCCGGTTCCGCTTCGGTTATAAAGCGAGAGAAACCGGCGTCATTACATGTTGGCTTCACGGCGCTTTGCTGGAAAAAGGTATAATCTCACACTTCTGTGAACTAAGTAAGTCTTTTTAACGCATTACTCTATGTGGAAAAAAAAATATCCGGACACCCCATTCCGCAACAAAAATGGAACGATGCAATAGATCGCCAGAATTCCTTTCTAACTGTGGGTGAGCTAATCAGTCGTCGTACAGGTACTATATATATCGTCTACTCGTGAGACATGGTCATGCGTGTTGAGCTTACAGGAAAACCTCGCTTAACGCAATTAATTAATCCATCAATTAATGCGCACTAAGCGAAATCGTGTTAAGCGAATACAATAACCAATAGGAATAATTATAATTCATCCATCAGTTAATTTGCGAAAAAATTACAGTATAAGCTATATTAGGGGTTAAAATCATCAAAGTTAATAAAAATCAATTGCTTGAATTTTTATTTAATGTTTAAACATTTGATTGAGTTACTTTTTCACAGAAAAATTAAGTAAAGATGTTTGAATCGTGCTCTAATTTTCATCTTGTCATGCAATTTCAGATAGCTGGCGATTGCTTTATCAAGATTTCGGTGGACTTCGAAGCTTCGTTCCATATTAGGATCAGCATTAAACAAAATTTCCTTAGCATGCTCAATGTGATTGAAAACTGCTCAAGTTCTTATGCAGTTAGCTTCTTAGTCGTAACATTCTCTTCTTGTTCGCACTTCTTATCTTCTTCATATGCACGCTGTTCTTCTAGTTGAAGGAGATCATTCTCGCTTGACTGTTCTGAATGGGAATCGATCAAGTTTCTCACATCTTCATCATCCACTTCATTAAATTCAAGTTATTTTTCAATTGTGTGATTTCTTCATAATGTTAGATCTTGGATTTTGCGCACGATAAACTAACAGAGGCTTGAGTTTAAAGCCTATGCATTGCCTCCTAATAAAAGCGTACAAATAAAAATAAAAGTTAAGGTACTACTAATTGAACTGACCTACATTTTGGTCTTCCTCTGGATCTCTTTTCTAACATCCTGACACCCCACACTTGTTTGCTAACCTTTCCTCTTTTATTCTGTTTACGTGACAGTATTATCTGCGATTAGTTCCTCATGTATTTTTGAATGCCACCAATGTCAAGTTTTCCTTCCTAATACTATATTTTCATTTTAATATGATTCTGCGAATGACGCCATAATTCACTCTCCTAATTTTTCTCAGACTTCCCAA
Source organism: Typopeltis vanoorti (assembly GCF_054136105.1). NCBI lineage: Eukaryota > Metazoa > Arthropoda > Arachnida > Uropygi > Thelyphonidae > Typopeltis > Typopeltis vanoorti. The sequence continues at coordinate 23,707,988 of NC_143559.1, read as the reverse complement.
ATTTGTCTTCGATAATCTTTTACAACCTAACTTTCCGATGTGTGCATAAATCTTTGCGACCTTCACGCAATCTTGTTTTCCCATTTAATTGCTCTTCACTCAAGAAAAAAAAAATGCTTAAATATAATAGCTGAAAATGTTTTACATGTCAGCACTTTTTTCCATTGATATTCTTACCATATTTACAATATTTGTTGATATATTCATTACACAAATATTCAGTTTATGTAGAGGTACTTCGGGTAATAAGGAATCCCATTTTGTTAAAATGGCATAACCTTATTCAGGTAATCATATTACCCGTCGTTCTTCTGAAGATGCTTGAAGATTTCTGTTCGATTTATTTACGAATAAAACATCATCATCATCATCATATTATTATTATTATTTGTTACCTCCACGGAGACCAAAGACTCATCGAGGGAGGGCATCTGCTCTGCAACTCTGCTTCCATCACTCACAATCCGCAACTACACCAACGCCATCTACCGCTGACCACCACTGGTATTTCCACAGACAATCACAAGCATTCATGCCCACGGCGGAACTCGAGCCCGCAGCCTCTTGACTGGAGAGCGGACACGCTAACCACTCGGCCAGCCAGGCTGGCATATAATTATGGCTATAATTAGCAATATAACATTTAGCACATCTAATAACCAGTTATCGGAAAGAAAACAAATTCTTTTGGGTTGCAGGATCATGATGAATAAAAAAGCTACATTATAGAGATGAAATATTTTACGCATTACGTATAGTATTATACTGTATTACTCGCAATTCATTCATTAATTAGTTTAAAATTAATTTTAGAATATACAGCTGTGTGGAAATTTCCACAAAGTAATATCAGCAGAGGAAAAAACCAGCTCTAGGATATTTTTCTAAGCCTTTTTTCAGTTAATTCTGACGAGCTGTTAACTGATCTAGGCCAGTTAAGTTTTAAACTGCAACATTGCCTCTTATCTCACTGTGCAACAGTGAACTGCGGGGACAATGAAAGCCGGAGACCGATAGAATAGTAATTTGTAAGGACATAGGGATAAAATAGTGTCGGTCACTGTCTTTTTAAGGAATGAAAAGGCGTTAAAGGAGGTATTAAGTTTAAAATAATGTTACGAATTTACACTCCGGAAATCGGAACTTGAATTCATGAACATCATTTTCCGTACATAATACATGAATTTTGTGCAATTGAGATTATGGCCAAGCCATTTTAATGGATCTTGTGTGAATCTCTCTCGGAAGTAGGTTAAAATTACTTTTGAAAACGAGCGTTCATCATTCGAAACATTAATGATGCGGACGAGCTCCTTCATTCACATATTTCATGCGAAAGAAGGGAAGTCCACACCAAGAGTGTGCGTGAGAGAGAGAGAGATGTTAGTTTTAACTTCATTCCATCCTTTCTTTGGATTTATTTATTATATTATTATTTTTTATGGTTGTTGTTTTCCAGAAAAGAACGTGTTTCTGTGGTCGAAGGAAATAAAGTGTTTCTCATTAGAGCATATAATGCTTCATGATAACAGTGTATATGTCATTGTTTTGTTAAAACGTTTTGATGACTTCAGACATCTAACGATTATGACGTACTTTGCATACCGAGACGTTTTCTTGTAAAACGCCCCACGTAATCTTTGTAGAGACAAACATTTCACAGAGTGTGATAATTCCAACTAATCTCGCCATGAGGACATTATTGGTGAGTACTTTGTGTTTTCCTTCAGTGTTGTTACTCTTGCACTATTCAATAGCGGAAATAAATTTCAACCTTTGTTTCCGTTATTGCTTCTAGTGTTATCATTCTTTCTAAGAAAATTCTGGAGGAGTTATGTGGCTTTCATTAAATTGCAACGATCCAACAACAACAACTTCAGTTGCTGTTCGGCCGATTAATTTCGTCTCATCTGTCATTAAATGTCTTACTGATCTGCACCATTTCTTGGATTAAACTTTTCCGCTGCTTACTGAAAAACAGACACTTGCTTAAGAAAACAAAACAAAGCAGATCATAAGCTCACATAATATTTGAAGCTGCAGACTTATCTACTGAAAATTGAAACGCACGGGTTGATCCGGAAATAGTAAGAACTGTACTGCCGCAGTAAAAGGAAACAGGACAAACTTGTTTCTTTTACCATGCTTAACACTTTAATTTTTGAAGATAACATTTGGTTGTTGTGTAATGGCTTCTTCAAATGGAATCCTCAGCTTCCGTTCATAGCTCAGTTGGTATAGACGAGTCCTACGGTTGGAAAGACCAGGGTTCGAATCCTGTCTGACGAAAGAAACATTTTTCGGGTGTTTTTAATCAAATGGTGAGTTAGTGGATGTCATACGGAGGCGGGTTGGTTTTTCGTCCCTCACAACAGGCAAACTGGCCCCGCGAGCAAACAGATCTACAGACATAGGATACTAACTGCGAGATGGATGATACTGGAGTCTCACCATCTTATCCTTCTACTTCACACATTATAGATCTCAGGTAGAGATCCATAATAATTAACCTCTTGGACAGAGATGACACCGGACAGAACAGCTTCCTTTCAGAAAACTCAACTTGAGAATTGGGGAATGGATAACCTCTCATAATCGATTCCCATCTGCCCAAGGCGGGTTGAGCCCCCTAATTAGGATTTTCTAGGCAAATTAATGCAGATGGTTTGCCACTCCTCTGTTGTGTCCTCTATCTTCAAGTATTTATGCCTGTAGATCTGTGTGTTAACGATGCAGGTTTACCTGTTTTGAGGGAAGAAGAAACCCGCATGAGACTGGCTAACCGACTTTTGATTGAAAACAACCGATAAAGGTTCCTCACGTCATTGACAGGATTCAAATCCCAGTGTTGTTTTAAGCCAAAAGATTCGTGTATACCAACTGAGCTACAGAGGCTTGGATAACCTCTACCATTGATCAAGCTATCTTCTTGATCCAGAATTCAAGAAGATAACTTCATGCTCTGAGATGCATGGGGCGAATTATTCTCCAAATATACATACAAAATGTATTTTATTGCTCTCTCTCTCTCTCTCTCTCTCTGTGTGTGTGTGTGTGTGTGTGTGTGTGTGTGCGCGCGTGCGCGCGCGTCTTGCATGTAAGTTCTTTTATCTACATCATGTAATTAAATCTCAGCTCCTCATAAATCTAGAACTTCTCATATATCAACAATCCTTTGAAGACATAAATAAAACTATTTTAGAATTTTATTCCCATATGAGATCTCAAGATGCATGAATAAATGGAACATTGTTCCCTTTATTATCACTGTACAGGCAATCAATGTATGTTAGCCTTATTGGCTGTAACGATACATTTTTATCTTGGGTTGTGGGTTAGAATCCACTCGTATGAGCCTTAGGAACAGATGATATTCAATGTAAGACTCTTACTCTACTTTCTGAAACAGGTGTTCGCAAATATCCCCAGTTTGATCTCTAGGGCAGGCTTTTCGGATAAATATAAATAATAGACTAACAGATATAAAAGTTTTCAACTTTTCATGGATGGGATTGACATAAAATATAAATAAGGAGCTTTTTATGGAGATTGGTGCACATATGACAATAAAACAGTAATCTGCGAGTGGACACATTTTAAAGATTTTTTGTTTGTTTGATTGGTTCTAATAAATGAAAGTCCTTAATGTAAACTAAAAACAGAAGTTGTATTCTATTATTAAACTTCTGCTAATTTTAAAAGAGATCTTAATCTTTCCATCGCATATATAATTTTCACAAATGATCAGTTTTTACTTTACTTAAATGGTTCATTTTCATATAATATTCACCAGTAATGAGTTCATTGTGTTCAAGTGCCTTGTTCACTCCACTTTCTCTCAATTTATGCTCGATCTTTCTTATTCTTTGTTAAGTACAAGAATTTCTTTAACTTCAGAAATAAATTTTCAAACCCACATAATGAATCCAACTTTCATAATTTTCTGAGCTACCGATTTTTTGACAATACGTTTAGTTCTTAAATAGCCGTTAATGTCCTCTTGAGTTATAGTTTTTGCCTTCTTTTCAGAATCGTTCAATGCTCTATCGATTTCTTCCAAAATCAGTTTTCTTAAACAAGAATTTATGAATTCTTGTTTAAGAGAAGAATTTTGAATGAAATGAATAAAATATTATCCATCTTTGAATCAGGTTTAAGTTTTGTATAATCTTGTATCAAATGTAGTTGACACGAAGTGTAATTTTCTCTCTCTCTCTCTCTCTCTCTCTCTCTCTCTCTCTCTCTCTCTGTTTGTCAACGAAACTCTCAAGTTGACTGTTTTTGAAATCAGAAGATCATGTTAATTCTTTGTGGCCATTGCTTCTATATTTAACCATAAAAGCAACATAGGCCTGCGATTGAAGTCTGATTAAAATATTCTTTAAGGTATAAGACTATATTATGATCTCAAGTTCTTTACAACAATTTGAAAAGGAAAAGTAATATTATATACTTTTCTTCTTTTTTTTTAAACAGAAGCTACTCGTATGTGTAGCACTGGTGTTGTTCATCACTGAGAATGCCCTCTCCGAAGAAAATATCTCAGGTACATTTATCCTCGCTACACTAAATATAATTTAATATAACATCTACTTGTTTCATGCATATAATTTTATGTATAATGTTTCTAGCATGCAGTGTATAGGCGAAAATTATATTTTCATTTGCTGACCAGAAATTTTCCGAAATAACAAAGATTACTATTTGGATTTCTCCAGAATATCATATGGCAACAGGCGACTATTTTTTTGCTTTTATTTACATTCTGTTTACTGTAGAAAAATAATTTAAAGTCTGTCCGAGAAAAGAGGTCTCGGTACATGATGATATCCTCAGAGGGATGCTGCCTTGTTTCTCAAAACAAACTGAGGAATTTCAAACACTGGTCACTGTCAAATAACTGTCACAACTTAAGAAATTTAGTTCTTAACCCTGAGATGGTAATCTTCAGAAACTCTTCTTATCAGTGCTTTATTTGCACAAACCAGTTCTCTAAAAACTTCAAGACGATGAAATTACTAACAACTTTCAAACATTTTATGTTTAATTTTAGCCACCTTTGTTTTGCATATCCAAGTCTTTGGATACCAGTGTTTTTTAGAAACATGTTTAATTTCCGATTAATTGTCAAAGATATGTTCTTATGATTTAGTAATTTATTTATTTATTTTTGCAGCGACAAGTGAAGAACTGCGGGTAAAAAGATCTCCACAGGGAGGTTATTACGGAAGATACGAAGGTTATTCTCGAGGTCTTAGAGGCAACAAGAGTAGATAAGGAGGAATCATGTATGAAGTGTTTTGCCAGAAGATAAAGAAGTTATCGTGTTTACAGAATGTAATTCGGCAAGGGAATTAATAACTAATCGGAAAATAAATTTTATTGAAGAAATAAAATGATTCTGTCTCAATTTATTTCTAAGAAGTAAAAAAAAAATATTATTACATTAAAACCATCTTCTCGGATACGAATATGTCTATTATATCACGGAAATAAAATTATTATTATACTCACTAGTGTGTTATTATTGAGCCCCCCCCCCCCCGTAGCTCAGTTTGTTTCGGTTGGAATGACCTGGGTTCGAATCTCCTCTGTGACGCGAAGAACCTTTATCGAGACTTTCCAAGTGAAGGTGAATTAGCTAGGCTCATTCAAGGGTGGAGCGTTTCCAACGGAAATTCGGGGTTTTCATTCCTCACACCAGCCCCGTGGACACACATATCTAGACATACACTATCACTGTACAAGTAAGGCAACGGCAATCCGCCTTGTTCTATACTTCTCTTGTAATGTCCCTTTGCTGTCCCACCAACCAATGACTTGAGTTGAAACACACACACACACACACACACACACACACACACACACACACACACACACACACACACACACACACACATTATTATTAACATTCCTAATATGAAATCGCCAACCTCTTACGCATTAAACGCATTCGGTTCTTTCTTTGATTTGTTGCATTTCTTGTAAAGCTGAAAAACTGTTCGATAAGCAAATCTTTTGGTAACAAAAGCATCGTAGTAATGCAAACTACTACTCAAGCATACCATAAATAATTAGATTTCTACGAGAGCACTAACAGAACTCAAGAGTTCAATTTCAAGAAAAAACAATATTACGTTCATCTGTCAACAGAGAGATATGATAGCGTTACTTTCCACATTCAGTCAAGGCCAATGTGAAGATACAAAACACCGCGCAACAAGTGCTTCCCCCCCCCCCCTTTCAAGTAGCTTATTCTAGCTTGAAGGATTTTGAATAAGCACATAGTTTCCTTTCACTGGACTGCACAGTGCCATCACTATGGCAGATCTAAAAAGCAAAGTTGTTTTGATAACAGGTAAGAATCGTTTCGCCCTTCATAATATTCAATTATTCCTTTTGCTCTCCTGAATTTAGAATAATAACGAAGAATAGTATCCAACCAAGAAACAAATTAAATTGCACTAAAAAAATTTCGGCTTCTTTCTTTTTGCTGTTGTTTCTTTTTTTTTTCTTTCATTTTTAATATATTAACTACATGAGGGTAGCAAACAGCAGGGAGGGAAGCTTATCCTAAAAAAAAGGAGAACGACAGTGCTTCCTAAGCAGCTGAAATTAGTCCTGAACAAGAAATGAGAAGGAGGCATTTCCTATGAACAGTAGTATGCAGAATGAAAGATGAAGACGAGGAGTTAATGTGACAGAATAGAAATGAGAGAGTGAATGGGAATTAACCAACCGATTCTCGTGATTTTCATGCCTGAAAAGGAAATTGCCTAAGGAAAAAAATATATATATATTATATATATAAAGACTTAAGGGCAGAATATGATTTATGAAATAGCATGTAGCATTTCAATAATGGTTTGATGTACAAGTTTCGCGAAGAGTATTCCATGGATGTGTAGACTTCAGATTGTTATAGCATCCAGGGCCGTAGCCAGACTGATCGCGCCCTGAGGCAAACAATTAAAAATCGCCTCTGATGGATTATAAGACAAAAATATAAGAAAATCTCCAATTGCTATTTTGTTTTTATTACAAGAGAAACATTAATGCAAAACGATTACATAATAATATTAATTAAATGTTTGCTCTAATGGGATATTGCACAATAAAACTGCTTATAAGCTCTTCTAAATTTAAATTATAAGCTATGTCCGTCTCTATCGATACAGTTGCCAGACCAACCAACTTTCTTGGGTCATTGCTGTTCGCAAATAATTTTTAATCAGTTTAAGATTGGAAAATCTTCTTTGAAGGCTTGAAAGAGTTCCATGTTTGGTATCTGGAACAGGGTTTTCGGATTATGTAAAAAATAAGAAATACCAAAAATATGAGGTACAGAAAAAAATAAAAATAATCCTTATATTATCCAATGAACGAATGTACTACAATCGCAGTTTTTTTTTGTAAAATTTGCAGTTTTACAAAAAACAAATTCGTGGGTAGAAGCAACATAAAAAAAGAAACTGAGGAAGCCCTACACTTTTGATATAATTGTATACCTGGAAATGTGAACTATAAGCGGTCCCAAAAAATAAATGTGATCTTAACTAGATATATATAAGTATTACCAAAGGCAAAGGAGAGTGAATTGAGAATTTTATTAAGAGAAATAAACTTCCTAGTAGCATTTATGCAGCAGTGAAGTTCAAGAGGTTGCCTTCACCCAGTGGTGCACCCAAGGGGAGCCAAGGTGCGCTCCACCCCCCCCCCCCAAAAAAAAAGAAAGAAAAAAAGGAAAAAACATTAGAAAATTTCCAAAAATCTTTTCCTAATTAAAATTCATTTCTTTATTTATGTTATGTCGTGTCTTCTATTTCTATACTACTTATGAATTAGCAGTCACATAAGGTGGAAATACCCTATAGCTCTCGGGAATCACGGGCGCTGTGAACGCAAGGCGAACGAAGTAGTGCTCGGGCTGACCGAGCGCTACTTCGTTTGCCCGATCCGGGCCAGATATTGTGTGCAGCATATGTGCACAGCATCTGCAGCGATCACTGCAGACGCTCGGTCATAGGTCGTATGCAATGTGTAGTGTGTATTCTTAAATCGTCTATTCAACTCAGCCTCATCCCAAGATTAAATTTTGAGTGCTCGGCTCTCCCCAAGAGGAAATCTTGAGTGCTCGCCATCCCCCCCCCCTCCGTCAAGATTAAATCCTGAGTGCGCCACTGCCTTTACCCCACTGAAAACTGGCAAGAATTGCGATCAGTGTTTAAGCCATTGATGAGAGATTTTGATGTCTGGAATATTTCAGCACTCTAAAGAACTTCAAATAAGGAATACGAATAGAGTCTGATGGAGTGAAGCGCAATGTAACCATCATAAGCAAAACTAGAGTTAGCCATTGAACTGAAGTTTGTGAAAATAGTTACTTATGTAGATAGAAGAGCGACTTATGGAAAATTAAGACATTTACTCGAAGAGATTGTAAGTACAAAACCGGAAAGCTGCTACGAACGAAATTAAACATCTGTGAAATTTTCATGTTGTAAAACCAGCAAGTAAGACAACATTAGATGTAAGTTAGTGGACAGCAACTCGAAAGCTTACAAATTTATTATTTAGAGAAAAAATTCAGCCATTTTAACTACATCTGTTCTTTAAAAAACTGTATATACAAAACGTTAGCTACAAAATGTATTAATTTATGAAATTCAGAAATTTATATGAAATTTATGTATAAACAAAGAAAAGACTTGTTATTGAAACTATTTGAAAAAAATATTTAATAACAATATATATATATATATATACACATATATACGTATTTATACATACATAACTACGTATATTAATGCATTACAACATTGCTCATGCAGTTCGTTTATTATTTTCGACCTTCTAATCAAGAAAATATGTAAACATTTTTCGTGATCCTTATTTTATTCAATTCGGACAAATTCTTATTAAATTCAAACAAAGAAATTACATGTTATGGAAACTATTTGGAAAAAAAAAAAATTTTTTTTAATGACAATAAAGGAAGCCTAGTGAAAATATTTCTAAGCTGGAGGACCGCTACTATATAGACTTCAATACTGCCGGAACGTAATTCAAAACTAATTTTTAGTATTCTCGTGTATGGGCTCAACATAAAAATAAAATAAAATAATAAATTTAAAAAAAAAAAGGTTTTTTTTTTTAAGATCTCTAATTCACTACTGCTCCAAATGAGCACTAGAATAATCAACTTAAGAAAACGATGCGGTTTTAATCTCCAATAAAACACATAGCAGTAGCTAAAGTATGTCATAGTAAGTAAAGTAAGAATATTTGCGCAATTAATTCTTATCTCATATTCCATTTTCGTGACGCAACGAGTAACTAAAGCTAAACCAATTCTAAATGACTTTGAACATTCCTCGATTATAATGGCGATAAAATAGATAGTCATACTCAAATTTTTAAACACTTTTAAAAATTTTTAATTTTTTTTTTAATTTTTAAGGCGTGCTTAATTGTTTATATCTTTAAACTGTAATTACCAAGTAAACAAGTAGCCAGAGCCATCTGCTGATTTAATGATCAACTCCTTTCATCAAAATCTGAAAACACATATTTGACTCCGCTGCATATTTACGTTTTATCCATTTTTAAAATAGACGACTACCAGTTTTAAGTAAAATCCTTTATATAAAACGTTCGAAATCACATGGGAAATGAATAGAAAATATTTCGAAATAAGTCTGACAGGTAACAACGATGTTGTATAATTATATCTAATAAAAATTATGAATCGCTGAATCTATTTATTTTGCATTGGCAGTCAAAGGCGTTAGCGGGTCAAAATTATTTATTATCCAACCGACTTTATCTTCATAGTCTGACATGAAGTTAAAATGACGTCAATGAAGTTATGGAATAAAATAAGAAACAGGTTACGAAAACCGAACTTATTAAAAGAAAACTTTAAACTTTGGCTTTCATCCATTAATTTTGTGTTATTTAAAATATGGTTTATATTTTAAACCACATTTTAAGCGTTTAAACCATAATGAAAGCGATCGCGAGTAACAATCCATACCGTGATAAAAACAAAGTCAAAATGTCGATGCAGAAAATTTACTCTCGCATTTTGTATGCTTCGAATTAATATTAAATCTCAAATAAGGAAACAAACAGAACAGAGGATTCTGTGTTGTACTCTCGTCAGCAAAACAGCTTCGATAGTCTAATTGAATCATTCACAATAAAAGTATTTTACCTATGTAAATAAAACAAACATAAACTAAAATAAAAAGTCATCTAACTCTTTTCATCCCACAAAGGGAGTAGGCAAGGCCATTTTGCTAACTTTTGATGATTGAATAGAGTGCCACTCGTGTCCGTCCTCAATCACAGAAGTTGGCCTAAGACTATTAGTGACTTGAATTTGCGGAGAGTACTGCAGAAAACTGCTGCCATCTCGTGGTTTTTGAACTTAGCACTATACATTATTGTTCGAATTAGGAGGGATCCTGCGGTTCATTTTCTTGAGTAAGCTTCTGTACCCCTGTGAAAATGACGTTTGTATCTATAGCGCTAGGAATCCCGAATAAAAACCGCCAAAAGTTCGTTTCTAGTCGCTAACTTGAAGAGCGTTTTTATTAGCCTTTTTTCAATTCGTTCCAGAGTTAGTCGATCTCGGGCACTGCAAGATTGATTTTGTTTTCTCTGGGAAAATGGGCGTTTCATTCCGCAATATCACAAATATTGAAATTAAAAATATTCTGTGATCGTATGATATTCTTTCGTAAGCTACACGTGCCGCTGGTTGTTTTATAAAGCCTATACAAAAATCTTTTGAACACGAGTTATCGGTGAAAAGAGTATTGGCACTGCTTCTGCCAGGCTCTTTAATTTAGTCAAGTCTAAGGCCATGCTAGTAAGGTGCAAAATCGATCAGTATCACAGGAATCGTGGGTATGATATTGAAAAGTTGGTTAAGGACGGGATTCAGGAGTGGATGAATACGAATGTGATATTCTATGGGGAGCTAGCAGCATGGCTTTCTGAAGAGAGATACCTGATTATAGTAAATGATTCATTTTATTATACAAATTCAATAAAAGAAGTGGCTAGACCATCCATAATACTGCAGACCTAGCAGGGTCTAGCTCTGTTATGAATTGTGAATTAACATAAAAATGAAGAGATCAACCTCCTAGATAACAGACGACAGGTGAATGGAATGAGAAAGGTCTAGTTGGTAGGATTAATTAATGTCCTTCAACACTTTTTAGGGTTATCATGATCTTTCTTTAATAACTGTTTCTGCAAAAATTGTCCAGAAGTTCCAGTGTACGTACACTTTCATAAAAAAAAATACTTCCTTACCCTATACTACAACGCTTTTGTGAGTGCCGAAATGTATTCAACAAGTGAGCGTGGTTTTCTGCCTTGACGTTTTCTAGACAAGTTGTGGTCAGTGTTTCAAATATTTTCACTGCTTCAACTTCACTTAAAGTTTCATCAAACATGGTAATTCAAGGTATTTATTATTTCTCTGGCCGTAAATGAACTATTAGATTATAAACATGGAAATCTCTATTCCGAGTAGAGAAAGCAGCTTCTGTCATTATGGCCCATCTCGTTAGTTTATTACTCTTTAAACAACTTTTATGTGTAGTGAACAAATAAAATTAACACGCAGAATTTACTTTTCCTTATTAATCACCTTATTCACTTTTAAAACAGCAGAATTTTGAGTTCGGTTAAAAAACAAGGCAAAATGCGCTCACCTTCAACTTTGCACAGATCCACTAAGAATATTTAATAATATTTATCTTACTGGATGTTATTTTCACGAAAGCACTATTATATGATTCTGTTGTATGAACGGACGATATTTACCACTGAAAGGGGGAGGGTGCTCATCTGTTACTGGGCAACACGACTTTCAAACTATCTCAAGAAACAGATGAACGTGTAGAGTTCGTTTGAATCGTTATTAGTCATCGTAATGTTTTGATTCTATAATTTGTTTTGTTTGGATTCGATTCATTACAGAAGAAAGACAAGAGTTCAGGTTTATTTTGGACAAATTCTCTTCGTGACTATTATCAATAAGTTCTGCTAGAGATAATCCTTCATTGCTGAACAAGTTTCAAAAAGGTAGTTCAATATCGTGTTAGTTTTCAACGAAAATTAACACGATATTGAACTACCTTTTTGAAGTAGTTCAATATCGTGTTAGTTTTAGTCAAGAAAACACGTTGAGATTCGTAACTGCATGTCGCATTTTCATCATGATCATCTGAAATCGAGCTAATGATATCAAACTTGCATTATATATCCTCAGAATTTGTAGGACTTGCCAATATATTAGATAAGCATAGTAATGGGGCAGGTAAGATTATGACACCAATGATGAAATGTCGATGAAACGCATCTCGTCCCTGAGTACTTCTTTGCAGCAAAATAGGAGAAATTTTGCTGCAAAGGTTGGTGGATTTTGAGCAGTAAAACCTACCATCTGTGATTAAACTGCACAAGTCGCTTTTTTGTCGATAAAGAATGTGTAAAGGTTTCTAGTTTCCTAAATGAGATTCCAACTTATTATTATTATTACGGGCGGCTCCAGGGTGTCCTTAGATTCATCGAGGGAGGCCCTAAACATCATGTCCACAAAACTATTCGACATTCTCACAGTATCTATGAAACCTTGCCTTGAACTCACTCACTGTCATAGCATCCACAACAGACTCTTGCAGCTTATTCCACTCATTTGCCACTCTAAAAGTAAAGAACCCAGCTCTACACCCTTGCCAGCCACACTCTTGCCCAGCTTCCATAGATGTCCCCTAGTTCTCCCGCCACCAGTCCTGATCTCAAAAATATCTTCTGAATTAATCCTATAGAAACCCTTCAGCAATTTGAATGTCTCAATCATATCTTCCCTTTCCCGCTTATCAATCAATTTCTGCAAACCACAAATCTTCAACCTGTTTTAATAAGGTTCATTCCGTAGACCTGCTATCATCTTGGTCACTCGCTTCCGGATCCTCCCCATCAAGAAAAAACCTAGGTGACCAAATCTGAGCAAATCTGGCCAAAGCGAGAACCTTGGTTGAAGAACAAAAATCGCATCGTCTTCAGAAGTGCATTATCATTACTTGTTAAGAAGTGAAATTGTACTTGTTTTTGATAAGTTCATATTGCAAGTAAATGTCCATCCGTTTTAGATTGGTGCATCCTCCTGTCCATACGCATATAAAATATTCTACCTGATTCGAACCATTTTACGAACATTATAGCAGTTATAATCGTTGCTAAATTTTGTTTATTCATCTCAATTATGTTTAAATGGGAAATATTTTTATTATCAAAATTAGATAAAATTATCATAAATGATAAAAAATTATATATTAAAAGCGGCAGTAAATAAAAAAAGCTGGAAAAGGCTCTTGATTTCAAAGGCCTTTGATTTCAAATAAATAATCACAATGTGAGACGGCAACCTCGTTTATTACACACCTAAACTTGCTTTAAATAGTTAGATTTTCGATCTCTTGATTAGTGTTCCCATATTTTCTCAACTTTAGCCCACGTCCAGTGCTAGGTTTATGATTGGTTAATCAAAAACAACAACAACCATTAGTTCTCTATTGTCATAGCTTTTTCTAAATAAGTGGCGTAAAATAGAGTATTTCAGCTGCACTTTATAATGAATTCACGATTACATGTCAGTTTATATTTAACGGTGTAAATAATCATCAATAAATAAAGACCATATAATAATGAAATTATTATATGGTCTTGAAGTATAATTAAAAACTCCAGTCCCAGCACAGGAGTGAAATACATGTTTTCCGCTCATCTCCAAAAACATTCACATAACTGTTTTCAATAAAAACCTGTTTGAAACAACAAAAGTTTAGTTTTCAGATAACTCTTTGTAAACGTTTTATTTCAGGTGCTTCGTCGGGAATTGGAGCAAGTACCGCTGTTCATTTTGCATCGTTAGGAAGTTATCTGTTGCTCACTGGACGCAATGTCGATGGACTGAAGAAAACAGCTGAAGGTTGTAAAAAGGCTGGACTGTCCGCTGAAAAGGTTTACATAATTTAATCAGGTTTCAGATAGAGTTAATGTCATATTTCGCAACACGCTAATTTCATTTTCAATAATTTTTTACAACGCCATTTTAGTTTTCCTAAATACACACATTTCATAAGATAATTCGATGAATGATTGTTAACTGCTTGTTCTATCACACGAGGTTTTATATGTCACGAAGCTTTAAATATCAAAAAAAAGCATCTTAAACCAATTATATATATAATTCTTACTATTACACTATTGCATAAATATAACCGAATGTTAAAATAGAAAACTAATTTATTTTTATAGACACTGCTAGTTTCGTCTTTCTAGAAGACTTCTTCAGGTGCAAAATACATAGAAGAAAAAAAGAGATTCATAAATAAACATTACTTTGGTACATGACTAAAAATCTAAATTATTAACGGATTACTCACATTACAATGAATTCGTGCACTAGTGCGCGTTTTTATTTTCGTGCACGAGGAAGTGCTCTCGAGACCGCCATAGCTGAATAGCTGAGGAGTAACAATCAGAAATGTTGTGGCTGAAGTTGACATTAAGGAGAACATGATTTAGTGCAATTTGTGTTGATTCTACGATTTTTCTTTCAAGTTCATCATACACTTGGTACACAATAACCAATTGCAACCACTGGTTTCTAGGTGCCGTTGACTCAGCGCACAGCCTGCTTCGCCTTCTGAGTAGTTAAAAACCACTGGAACGCTAAGAATTTGATCCGCCTGACCCATCTGTACGTCTGTTCAAAGGGATCAAAGGTGTCCGTATTTGAGAACGCACACCCGGGCTATTAACACGAATGTGATGCAATGTTTATGCATCGAAAGTATACTCTCCATGAAGCATTAGTATATTGGGTTTAATTTTAGGAATCGTATATTTATTATTATTTACAGCATCTCCATGAAGTCTGGAGACTTAACACGAGAGTCCCAAATCAACCATCATACACACAAATCCTATTGTACCTCTCTTTGAATCCATTCACTGTCAGGGAACTCGCACACAATTCTGACAATCTATTCCACTCACCCACCACTCTCCACGCAAAAAATCTGGTCCGCTCGCCCCTACCAAACCACATTCTTACATAACTTTCAGAGATGGCCCCTAGTTCTCTATAGTGAAAAATTTCACCTACATTAATTTTATAAAGTCCCTTTAATATCTTAAAATTTTCTATCATGTTTCCTCTTTTCCGCCTATCAACTAATCTTTGTAACTATTAAACCTTCAATCTATCCTTGTAGGGAGTATTCCACAGACCTATCACTTCCCGGTCCAAAGAAAACCAGGTGACGAAATCTGAACGCAGTAGTCAAAATTGTGTCCGAATCATAGCCTTATAAAGAGGGATAATAACTTCCTTATCTTTAATTGTTAGTGTGTTTTTCAAGATCCACGTAATTCTTTGAGCTAGTTTACCAACTTTTGCAATATGCTCTTTAAACTTTAACTCTTTGTCCACCATTATCCCCAAGTCGGTGTCCCCATAGTTAAATTCTCGCTAATAATTTTCGGCCTATACTTATTGTGCTGATTTGCCGATACATGGCATCTACATCTTCCTGTGGACCCACTGGTCTATAGTAGCTGCATCCAACACCATATTTTGTCCTATTGGCCTCTATCTCACCAGATAGCCTCAAATGAACCATTCCCTCAGACTTAATATCCTCTTTAACTTCTAATTTTGTTCGTTCCAGTTCAGCACCTATCATTAGCAATACCCCATCTCCTGTCCTGTTCCTTTTATCCTCCCTCAAAATGCAATGTCCTTTACATTCTATCCCTGTAACTATATCAATTTTCAGTTCAGTCAACCAGGTCTCACTGACACCTATAATTTTTGATCAAATCGAGATTACAAGCGCTAAAAACTCCTCATCCTTATTCCTGATACTTCTTGGATTCTTGTACATGCATTTCAACATCCCTTTGTACCCTTGTGTAATGTCATTACCAACCCATTCAAACTGGAGACCTGTGAAATCTCATTCGGCATTGCATAATCAATACTGTCTCCATGCTCGTTTATCACGGGGGTGGCCAGACACATGCTTGATTTCTTCCTCCCTAATATCTCTAGCGTCCCTGGTTTTGCACTGCCACATTCTCACTTAACACTTTTTCTAAACATCTAACTCCAAAACCGTTTAAATGTAGTCCATCAGCCATATATAAGTCCTTTCGTCCGTTAAATTCACTCGATACATCAATAAACTCCACACCATACCTCCTGCACAATCTTCTCATCATTAGCAATCATGGCCCTCCTAGTTCTGGCCTATCATACCGAGGCAGCAGATTCACAATCTTTACTTTCCTGCTCTTCATTTTCGCTTCCACTAACAACTCTTTCATATCTTGTCTCATTGCATATTTCTCACCTTTCAAATTATTTGCGCAAACCAATACAATTAACTCGTTCTCTTCATTCTTCTGCATACTTACAGCCTCAATAACATCCTTTATCATCGCATTTAGAAAATATGCTTTCGTCACTTTCTCATTAAGTATACCTCTTTTCATCGAATCCCCCTATCAAAACTATCTCTTTTCCCCCACTTTCTCGCGCTTTTATGCTTTCCCCATTTACTCTTTCTTTCATGCTCCGTACCACAAGCCAATCGTTTTCTCCAGTCGCTGGAGCTCACGTTTTGTCCTGTGAAGAAGTCCGCATAAGCATGCAATTTCTTTCCGCGCTAGCATCTCATCACACATTCACATTATTTTCAACCACTTCCTTCAAGCTCTCATTCGTAGTTTGTACACTATCACTCACTGTTTCCGCTACATTCTCCATAACACCTTAACAATCCTACCTTATATCCTTATTATCATTCAATTTATTCTTTCGCGAATCGCAGCATTTCTTATATTCATTTACAAAACATTTCCAACAAATACTTTCTCTGTTCTCGCTCTCGTACCACAAACAATTCACTCTCGGCAAGGAATACATTAGTGTACCGTCGTTCAAAATTTAATCATAGAAGAGATTCCTGTACTTATTGTACCAGTATAACATAAATGTAGAACGTAAAAAAAAAAAGCCTGGTATCCACTAAAGACCTTCCGAGTACCCTTAGTATTTATAAGGTAAATTATAAGTATTTATAAGGCTTTTATGCGTTCATTGCATTTATAGGGAGTTTTACTGCACTTATTCATTTAAAGGTTTTTTTTTTTTTTACTTTGTGATTTTAAAGACTTTTATGACTGTTTTCAAAGTCATCAAAGCAATAAACATTTATGACTTTAAAAATAGTTATGGAAGTAATTGGCGCAGCCTAATTAACTTTCTCCATAATTTGCTTTACCATTTTTTAATCACGTGCATTAGTCACTTAAAATTCATAACTATTTATTTATTAAAGAGATGTGAGAAGGCAGAAGTTCCATAGAAAAAAATATTGTCCGTTAATTTAGCTGTTCGGTAATGGACGATTTCGGTAAACATTTTATATCTCTAAATCTCTTCTTTATTTTGTGTTTAATACTCAATTATGAATAAATTTGTTTCTACAACCTTGTAAATAACTGATACTACTTTTAATTGAATACATTTCAGGTGTGTTTAATACAGGGGGACGTGGAGAAAGAAGAAGATATCAAAAACATCATGGAAAGGACGATTGAAAATTTTGGCAAACTGGATGTTTTGGTAAAGTATTAGAATTTTCGATTATTAAATTATTTTGAATCTAGCATTTAATAAAATTTAATTGTTGCGTATATTAATTAATTGGACAGCACCAAACTGTTGAGATTTAATTCCATATTTTATTTTTTAAATTCACACGTCATATTAAACGCTGATCGGTGTCTTTATCTGAACCAGTCTTGCAGTTCCGATAATTCTCGATCAGTGTCACTGTGCTAAAGTAGGGGGGAAGGGCGACGACGTTTTGGGATTAGTATTGTAACCTTTAGGACTTATCAAAGCATGCTAGACAAAGTCTATATTATGAACAGATGTGACTTTGTAGAATCCTTTGAATATATACGAATTATTGTGTAAAAAAATTGTATATTTTCGTAACTGGGAATTTAAAAAATACCTTTCATACTTGCATAAATATTACTTTATTTTATAAGCTTTGGTACAATCGTCACGTGATTGGGTCCAATTTGTCTCTAAATGTTGCAAGTTAGGCAAAGTGATTAAGGTATTTATTATTTATAGAATCTTAATAATTTATCTTAATAATTGTTCCTTGGGGATTTCGTAACTGAATGGATATGCCATATACAAATCTTACCATGCTGTACAACTTCAGCAAGCCTCCGAGCTGCTCACAAAATTGCGCTAGCCTGGTTCCGTTCGTGGCGCTGTGTGCAGCTTACTTATCATTATAGGAGAAAGAGAGTTGTCTAGCTGGACACGTTAACGTGCAGTGGGGGTGAGATTACGAGAAACGTGTAACTGTAATAGCACTTCACAAGGTTGGAATGTAGCCACCTATTATTTTCAACACGCTAAGAACACTCCGGATGAGTACGATATTTGTGTACCGGACTATTAACCGTTATAACGATACAGAAGACATCTGACCGCCAAAAAATAGGTGGACCACGCTGTGTAAGGATGTAATAACTTGTGAGAGCACACCTCTGCCGTAATCCTGTGAGAACGCAGAAAGTGATGTCGCGAGGGCTTAACATTTCGCAGCGAACGATGTCACGTGTACTAATTGATGACTTGGGGCGAGAGCCTATTCGTTCTAATGGACACTTCCTAACGCCACAATTATGCGGCAGAGGATGGTAAAATCAACGGCATTTCTCCCGTGGAATGCGAATAACAGATACAGAAATATCCTCTTCGCTGATGAGATTTTCATTGAAGAATCGTTTAACTGCCAAAACGATCCGGTATATGCCCCAGATGGTCGCACAGCACGTGCTGTAGTACCCAGGATTCAGAGAGGACATCACCCCGAGTCAGGGATGATTTGGTGGGAGTGATGTGTCACGTGTATCCAAGATGCAATTCTGCGAGAAAGGGGTTAAAAACTCCGCGAAAGTGTATCACGGTGCTGGAACCTGTGGTACAGCCTCTGAACAACGCATTGTTTCACGGTAGGCAGTGGACGTTCCAACAGGACTCAGCCCTGTTTACAAGGCGAAGACCACACAGCAGTGGTTGTAGGCGAATGTGCCCGACCTCATATCACCATCTAATTGGCTGTCTGGAAGTTCCAATTTGATTCCGTTGTACTGCAATTGTGGTCGGAGCTTGGGCGAGTGTAGCCTGCAAGAAACGACACCCCAGCATTGCCAGCCTGAAGGTGAATTTGGAGCGAGCAGTGGCAGCGTTTCCGTTGGATGTTGTGTGTGCCCATCGGTATTACTATTATAACGGTGTATGTGTCTCCATGGCGTCAGAAGACTCATCGCGGCGACCCTATATTGATTGATTTTGATATTCTAGGCGAAATGAAAGGAATCAGAGATTGTTGAAAATACGAGCGATGGAAAGAGAGAGGGGGAGAGAAAGAGAGAACAGTTCTGTTGTTTCAAGTATAAGCAATCAAGTAAGAGTGTTTTCCAAGACAAATAGTTGTACTATGAAGAGAAAGATGCATTTTATAATGTGTGTAAAAATATCGTTGGCAGGTGACAGTAACTCTAGATTACCACACTACTTTCGAGGATCTTTCAAAGTGGAAACATATCGGTTTTCATGAGGCATCCAAATGGCTATAAATCACTTAGTTTTTCTAAAGTGTTTGAATACCATTATTAAGCATCTTTTTTAATACAGCCTCTTAAAACACTTGATAGATCTAAATATGATTGCAGACAGATCCAATAGTAGAACAGCACCAAAATGATATGACATGTAAAGAATTTGTGTAAGTTATTACTGATGTCATTAAATAAGAAGTACTTAACATGTTCATTGTCGATCACGCGTTATCGCGTGGACGTCGCTAACTAAATAAAATAATAAAAAAAATTTGCCCACCACACGAAATTCCAATTTTCAGCTTGGCAATGAAAGTGTTAAAGAAACTAAATAGAGTGAGTCCTCTTCTTTTTCTACAGATATTTCAAAGGAAAAGGAATTTATCTTTTGTTTGTTTAAAAATTTTGTTGAAACTGAATCAGGACTTGTTGAAGATGTCTCGATCATTTTATGCATTTACTTGGGCTGAGGTTCTGGAGATTTTGGCAATGAAAAAATGAATATTTTGTACCACTGTCAATAAATTTGAAGAGCGAAAGCTAACAGTTCAAGAGTTGAAAGAAGTCCGTTTCTTTAAAACTTCGACATTTTGGCTGCAAGTACTTCATTATGTGAATGAAGTTTTAATCCGAATGTAATAAAATGGAAAATCAGATCGTCAGTGAATCTCTCCACTGTTAATAATTATCATCAATAACGTGAATGGGGAATCAGTGGATAAGTGGTATTTGAATCCAAGGAATGACACACACCGGAATGAATAAGAAGCCTTTGCATTAAAAGGAATATGTTAACGAATGAATTATTTTACCTTTGTTTTGTCATCATAATATTTCTCAGTTTTTATGACATCACCTATACAAATATTTCAAATAATTAAAAACATCACCACCTATGAAAATAAATTAAACCGATATAAATGGCGAGTAATTTTTTCTGGCAAGGATTGATTTGCCCCATCATTCTTCAGAAAGTTAGATGAGGTTAAACAGCTTCGCCTACTCCTTATAGAGAGAATAAAAGGCGTTAGCGGATTTTGCGGTAGTAGAATGAAGTCACATTTCTGGAGCCGTAAACGACACAAATATTACGATCATAATTACATGATCTCATGAATAACATAAACTCATGAAGATAATAATCGCATGGCTATCATACTCATTGATTAACTTGATTTTTAACATATTACTAGGATTATATATTCAATTATGATAATTCAATTATGATATTACTAGGATCTTAATAATCATGTTGGAGTCTTTATAAATTTTTATGGTTAAATGATGTGCAACAAATGATGAACAGAAATATAACTATAATGTACTAACTGTGTCATAAACGGAATATTTGTGTTTCTCAAAAGGTAAACAATGCAGCAACAGATCTTAACACATCACTTGAAGAAACCAGCATGCAGGAATACGACAAAGTCATGAAGGTAAATACACGTTCAGCCTATCAGTTGATCAAACTAGCTATTCCACACTTGGAAAAGACAAAAGGTATGTAAGAGATTCATGAAATTCTAAAGAGGTTATATTTTAAAAGGTCTTAGAATTTTCAATTATACTTCCCCAATTAATTGCAGTTTTTAACGTGTACAAAATTTTAGAAGCTTATTACTATATTAAACTATGAGAAATCTTGTGAAAAAAACTTAAAAGCTAGCGTGAACAGAAAAATCTATAGAAAGAGATATACCCTGTATTTAATGGTATCTTATATTCTGTACATGGCGAAATATACTGAGAGATATCCGTGGGATAATATATACATGTTTTATTCGGCTTTCTCACCAGAATATTTTAAATTTCTAGCTCGATTCGCTTAGTATTTTATAACACACAGGATTTTCAATTATAATTCAGTAATTATATATTCAATTATGATAATTCGTCAGTTATCCTATCCAGAATGTCATGATATTTAAATTTAAACATTTGCTGTATATATTAAAAAAACTGAACCTAAGCATGTAGACTGCGAGCTATTTACAAATTTTAATTATTTTGCAGGTTCAATCGTCAATGTATCCAGCGTAGCTTCACTTAGAGGAGTAAGTATTAAAAGTTATTGTCAAAAAATTAGCCAAAACTGAAAAATGCAATTTATGGAATTATTGCAGTTAATGAACACATACAATATTCACTAACCGCGCTAAACATTTATTGTACTTCTGCTTCTTCAACCTTTTCGTTCTGTCCACTGCTGGACGAAGGTCTCCCCATTATTTTCCAGATCACTCGGTTGTCTGCCTCTCCCATCCATCTCGCTCCTGCAATTTGTTCCAGTTCATCCGTCCACCTTCTTCTCGGTCTTCCTCTTTGTCTTGCTCCATCTCTACTCTGTTGTTTTTCAATATGGCCAGCCCATCTCCACTTAGCCTGTTTAATGTATTTTACAATGTCCATGACACCTGTTTGAGATCTTATCCAGATATTTGTCTTCCTATCTCTTAATGTTATTTTTAGCATACTTCTCTCCATGCGATGTTGTGTTGTTCTCAGCTTTTTGTTTAGGGCTTCTGTTAAAGTCCATGTTTCTCCTCCATATGTTAGGACAGGAAGTATGCACTGGTCGAACTCATAGACTCATAGGGATGTCACTTCTGAATATGTCTCTCATTTTCCCATAAGCCATCCATCCAAGGTGAATTCTTCGTTCAATCTCTTTTCTTTGGCACTCCTCAAAGGATGTATATTTGGCCCAAATATACATATGAAGTAACTTGTTCTATTTCATGGTTTTCAACTTTGATAGTTATATGGTTTATCTATGGTTTATGTATTTATTCATCATTATTTTTGTTTTTTCTCTATTTATTTTTAATCCAATTAATCTGGTGGCTTCATTTAGCTGATTTAGTCTTTCTTCCATATCTTCAAGATTATCTGCTGTTAGGACAATATCATCTGCAAATTTCAGACGATGCAGCCTTTCTCCGTTTATGTTTATTCCTTTGGTTTCCCAATCAAGGCTTCTAAAGACTTCCTCTAGTGCAGCTGTAAATAATTTTTGAGATATGGTGTCGCCTTACCGAATGCCTTTTTGTATTGGGAACTTTTCACTGTTTTTATATAATTTAATTACAGAAGTTGCATTATTGTAAATATGTTTTAGTGTTTCAATATATGGTTTCTCAGCTCCCTGGGTTTCGAGTGCTTTTAGTGTTACAGATGTTTTAATTGAATCAAATGCTTTTTCGTAGTCTATACAGGCCAGACATAAGGGTTTATTGTATTCAATTGATTTTTCAATGAGCTGTCTTAAATGTGAATATGGTCCAAAGTATTGTAATTCTTCCTAAATCCAGCTTGTTCACAAGATTGCATTCCCTCTAGTTTAGACTTTATTCTATTATTTATAATTTTTGTGAAAACTTTATATATGGTGGGGAGTAGACTTATAGGCCTGTAGTTTTTAATTTCTTCCTTATTGCCCTTTTTAAAAATTAATATTAGAAGTGAACTGTTCAACTGTTTGGAATTTTTCTCTGTTTTAGGCATGTATTAAAGAGTTTAGTCAGCTGTTTGATAACAGGACTTCCTCCCAGTTCTAAAAAGTCTACCATAATTCCATCTTCTCCTGAGGCCTTTCCATTCTTCATTTCTCGCAGTGCTATTTCCACTTCGCTCTGTAAGATCTCAGACGCATCATGTTCTTCCTCATTCGAGTTATCCATAGATAATTCTTGTATGTCCCGGTCTTTGTCTTCATGGAGTTCAGTATAAAATTCCTGAAGAATTTTGATTATTGCATCTCTATTTTTTATAAGTTCACCATGTTTTCCTCTTACAGCAGCTATTTTCTTTGTTCCAACTGATAATGTTCTGCTTGGGATCTTCATATTATTATTGTTTTCTATTGTTTCTTTAATTTTCCTAGTATTATATGATCTAAGTTCATGTTTCATCCTTTTATATATAGTTTTACAAATTTCCGCATGTTTTATTTTATTGGTGTCATTCAAATCTCTTTTCATATCTCTTCTTTTCTTCATCAGATCTAAGGTTTCCTGTCTTAGTTTTTCCTCTCCTTAGTGCCTTTTTACACCTCCTATTTCTAGTGCACAATTCAAAATAGATTTTGTTAATATTTCATTAGCATAATCGATGGTAGTAGCTGTGTTTAATATTCTTAATTCATTTTTGAGTGATTCTCTATAACAGCTTTTATTGTGGCAGAGGTTTTGTAGATTCACTAAATTGGACTTTTTTCTTATAAGTTTATTCCGTTCCCATTTTTTGCTGATCCATATTTTTGCCCTTACTAGTCTGTGGTCACTTCCTGTGTTAAATCTATTAAGCACTTCGGTATTATTTATTATATATATTCTGTTGGAGAGGATGAAGTCTATTTCATTGTAAGTTTGTCCCTTTGGGCTCGAAGTCCATTTTCGGTTGATTTTCTTCTTGATAAAGAGGTTATTTTCTTCTCCGAATTCAACAAGTCTTTCTCCTCTTTCATTCCTCCTTCCAAACCCAACTTTACCGTACTGCCCTGGTTAAAGCAGTAAAATTTATTGTACTGCTTTAACCTAATTATAATTTGGTTAAAGCAATACAATAAATGACATTTGTCTTCAAAATCGTGAAACTATAAAGCAATAGCGCCGTCGGTCGGCTAAGAATATTTTAACCTTTTATTTTTTTATTTATTTTTACTCTTATTTTTACACATTCCTGAAATTCTGACACACACACACACACACACATGTTTGTCTTTAAATGGAATTAAGATTGCATATCTGCCATGTCCACGGGTGGTTTCCAAACTTATCACTAGGCTAACCAGGGCTGCTTAAAACGCTGATATGGAATATCTTCTCTACATGTCCCATCACGCAAAATCAAAACTAAATTTTTTAGGTTCCGCGCCCATTTTTAATTAGTCGGAAATTTTAAATGAACATGGTTAGAAATCAGAAATAAGAAGATGAAAGTGAAATGAAAGTGAATCGAGTGGATGTGCGATCGGTCAGCAACATTTCGCTTGGGTTTGCTCCTCTGAGTTATTTGTTTGTTACAAAAAAAGACTTGCAGAAAACAGCTGTTGCTGTCAGCTAAACTGAAAATCCACTGTAAATAGCTTGCAATGTGACCACGGAATTTCGCATGTTCAGCTTGACTGTCGAACTTCAACTTGAGCTGATTTAATTTAGAGCCATTTCAACTTTATTTCACAATGTTTTGAATTCCCAATACATTGTGACCTTTCTGTTCATGTTACGTGTGACTTTAATAAAATTAATCTGCATTTTAGTAACTGCGAAAGCAGTTTTCATTTATTACCTTTTTCTCCTTTTGATTTTTCACACATTCCTCAAAATTAAATAGTAAATCTTTAAATTCAGAACTGAATATGTTATATTAACTTAAAACTAGAATTAAAATCTAGATTTATTCTCATACTATGAGTTTATTTACACATATCTCATACTCATACTATGAGTTTATTTATACATGAAGACCATCTGAATAACTAAGAAAAATAGTAAAGAAAATTTATTGTAAACAATTCATGTTTCTGACGGTTCTCAACTGCTTTCATAAAGTTAAGTTAATAATACGAGGAAGCAACTGTGATCATGAATTATGTGTATGATATCTACGAATTGCGTGTGTACTTAGGCTAGTTTGTCTGTTTCTTGGTAGTAAAAACTCATGTCTTTGAAAGAGAAAAAAATCTTACGTCTGAAACAAACTAAATCAGTAATATCCCCTTCTGCAAATTTCGTGGCCTATTTTCTTGTTTTGCGGAATGAAAATCTCAAGTTACCGGGAGGGAAAATCCTGACACCCTCCATGTGGGACTAGCTAACTTACCTTCACGTGAAAAACCCTCATAAAGATTTTTCGCGTATCAGACGAGATTCAAATATAGATATTTTCAACCGCAAGGCATTGTCGATATCGAGGCTCTACGGAGGCTTTTCGAAAATACATATTCGAACCTGAAACTTCTTCTTCCTTCTACGTATTAGGCCTTCTTGTGCCATACTAGCCTGTTACAGAGCTATCTTAAGTTCTTCTAAGTCGTACCCGTCCCGAGGATAAGGTGACTGGCCCTATGCCTCCCGGTATTTCCTGTGACTGTAACTGGTATATTCACGGGGGGCGGTTTGCCTGCTTGTGGGAGGAAAAACCCCAGATAAACTGGGGAGAAAAACCCTGGTGTCCCCCCCCCCAAGACCGACTAACTTGGCTCTGTCTGAGAAAGATCCTCACGTCGGCGATGATGAGAATTGAACCTAGGACACTCCTTCCCAAGGCATATGGATGCGAAGCGCATAGTCACTAGGCTAACCGCACGAACAACCTGAAACGTCTTTTTACGATATGTATTTTCACAATTTTTGCATTCACTTAGTGAAAGTAACTCTAAAATAGCTGATTGTGGCATTATTTACTATGGAATTAATGATATTCGCTAGCTCAGATATGCGACCAACTCATTGTAATATGTGATCTTAGAAGTCAATAAATATTGACAGTTTGGCGAAATATGTTCTGATACTTATATTCATTTGTACAAAGATAAATTGAAATAAGAAGACTGCACACACAACTTGCACCACAATCGTTGTTTTTTTTTCGATTTTTTTTTAAATGAAACTTCTACCCAAAACTGTAAAGTGATCATACATTAATAAGGTGGTTAGTTTAAGGGTAAGAAATCCTACTCTAGGGACCACGTAAAAATTATTCAAATCACTTGAGGCCTGTAACAGCAAGCTGGTCAGTCTCATATTGAATGATCACATTCACCTATCATCTAAGATATTAACAACACATCCAAGCCACTGCACGATTCGTAGCTAGAGTCAGTTTATCCTGAGATTGTATGACTATACACTTGAACAAGTATATATATGAAACTCCTATTAAATATATTCTTATTCAGTCCTTTTAAATTCCTATTTATGATATTAGTAGTTTTGTTTCGCAAGCGAAGATCAAAGCCTTGACACCTTGTAGTGTCAAGGCTTTAATCATTAGGACTTCACGGTCTGAATTTACAGGGATGCCTAGAGTGTGAAAACCTGTTTATCCTATATTTATCTTAAGTCTGTTTTCAAATATGCATCCTGTTTCTACATATTAATATATGCAATTATATATTATATTATATTATATTATTTTATTTTATTTATTTTAGTTTTCCGATATGTCTGTGTATTGTATGAGCAAGTCAGCTATGGATGCGCTCACCAGATGTGCTGCTTTAGGTAATGTCTCACGAAGTAATCGGAAATTAATCTCGGTTAGCAAAATAATGAAAATATAAGATTAAGAAATATATGATAATAAAAGTCAATAGACATTTATTCTTGAAAGAAAAATAACTTCGTGTTAATAAAAGTAGTTTTGTTTTAAACCAATTTTTCTGACTAATTCTTGTGCCATACTTTTAGCATATAATACTTATCACATAATACTTGTGTAACTGATGCATAGTTTAAGTTCTAATTGGAGTCTGTGTTTTTCAGTTTCTGTTATCAGTTTCGAGTATTGTTTCACATCATTTATGCGTTTATAATTTACGATGAATCTGGTAGTAAAATGTAGAGGAGAATATGAAACATAGCACCGAACCACAGTTTAATTTTTGTTTTACTTTGAAACTAATGGTCCTTTTCATTTTTTTCCTTCCAGAGTTGGGTCCCAAGAACATTCGCGTGAATTCAGTAAAGTAAGTTATATTTGCCATAGTAAAATGTGACATGATACTCGATTATACCAATATTATTGTGCTAAGTTATGTACACCCCCTCACTAATATACGAAGAAAAACAGCGTGTACTGATTTAATTTTTGTGGAGTGAAATTGCATCACCCATCATTTACAGCACAACATGACCACAATATTTTGTCAGCTAACATCAGCGACTGGATTTTCATATTTAAATATTTTCATAGGTCACTGATAAAGAACTATATGGACGTTCTGACATCTTTCTGCAAAGGACACCGTTGCCATATCTTACTTCTAAATAGTCGCTAAGTTCTTCAGTTCCTTCAGTACAAAAACAAGTTAATCACTGCACACTCTCCATATTTATATATATAAAAAACGAATAGGGTGCAGTCGTTCAATTTCTTGATACAGGCAGTCAGATATATTTCAATTAATTTTCTTATAACATTATTAACATCAATCACATTGTGCTTCTTGCAAACTCCGTATTCCAATTCCACTATTTTGAAGTACATTAAACTATCTTGTGTTTGAAAAATATTTTCATGTTTTTGTTTATTATCAGCACTGGTCATTTGTTGTATTTCTCGATCAGAAATCCAAAAAATAGAAAAATATTTTTTCCCTATTTATAGGGGGGAAATACATTTTTCTATTTCTTGGATTGCTGATTCTGGGGAAACAATGGAAATGATCACAGCTGATCAATGGTTATTTCTAGAACCAAAGAGAATAAAAAGTTGTCAGTGTATTATTCGACACGCTAGTATTTCATGGAATGTTTTTACTAAATTAAGTTTTTTGAACAGCCAGTCTCAGACAGCTATAGAAGGGTGCCCCTCAAGTAAAATAAAGTTCTTTCCTCTTGAAAATTCTGGGTTTTCATTCCGCAAAGTGGTCAAACTGGCTATAAGAATATACACTCAGTTTACAGACATAACACACAGTTCCCATAACCTTACTCGCTTCTACCATAATTCAATATTAAACGAATATTATCGTGCTAAGTTATGTACACCCTCACTAATTACCGAAGAAGAACAGCGTGCAGTGATTTGATTAACTACTTCCAGTAGTAAATTATAAGAATATAGACCATTTACTCGGACTGGATACAAGAGAGACGATTTATGCTCATCTGATCACTGGCGTGGAGAAACAGAAGGAAACCGTTGGCAGGGCATGCCACGAAAGAATTCACGAAAGCGAGTGGAAAATGAAGGTAGAGGAACGATGAGGAAGATGCGCATTGAAAATAAACACCATTCAAAAAAAAAAAAAAAAACTTATAGCAGTTTTATTTGGTCATTTAACAAGCATTATCTAAGTGTAGTTCAGACAATATGTCTTTCCTTTCCTCCGCAATTCCTTAATATTTAGTGAATTCAGAAATCTTCGTTGTAACTTCAACAGTTATGGTGAATATATTTGAAAGTTTACAAAAGTTTAATTTTTTTATGTTAGACTAAGCAATATCCATCAATTATTAATTTACCGAATAAATGAATAACCGACAGGTGTATACCGAACAGGACACGATACATTGGGGATGCAGTCATTAAATCAAAAGTAGTGTATTGTAAAACACATAACGATGATTATTAACTAGAAACAGAAAATCGAATGTTGTGAAGCATGAAGCTTTTTTCTTTTTGAATGATGTGCTGTCCATGAAGGATCACACTTACTGTTTCCTCTGTTGAAGATCTTTGCTTATTCAAACACAACTGTTTTATGAAAGCTTTTCAGTTTAAACACCATAACTACACACTAGCTATCGTTCGATTTATTCTTTAGCCATTTTTGTTTTTAGAAATCATAAAATCAAGTGGATATACTATACAGGATGGTTTAAAATTCCACGTACAAACTTTGAGGGAAGGTAGAGAACATCAAAATCAACCATATTCACATAGGAAAGCTTGACGGGAAACGCCACCCGAAAGTGAAAGGCGGCGCTGTTCGCCAGTGCTCCAGATGAGCAATTGGGGCTTCAAGCTTTTGATGTCGTACGAAGAACATGCGTTGTTTTACGAACGCTGAGATGGCAGATATGCACCTTGTTTACCACATTACGTATCCAACTACACAACAACTTCTATTATTAGGCGTAACTGTTCAGTTACGCCTAATAAAGTTTTTTTTTTACACTATTTACTGCCTTGTGCTATTTCTGTATCTTTGTGTCCCTGTTAGTACCTTCCGATGGCGTTTCCGGTCATGCTTTCCTATGTGAATATGGTTGATTTTGATGTTCTCTACCTCCCCTCAAAGTTTGTACGTAGAATTTTGAACCACCATGTATAAGTTTAAGCATTTAATGTCTGTCTGTGTTTATTTTATTATGTTTTGTATATTTATTTATCTTGTCTAAAATAATTCTTCTACTGTTTAAAATTATTTTGATTTATAAAATTAGCTTTCTGAATATATATATTTATCTCTTTCTAGTCCTGGAACAGTAAATACCCCCATTACTACAAGAACACTTGATGGTGAGATGTTAGCAGTCTACGAAGAGGTGAGTATAAGAATTTCTCCATTAAACTATATCTCTGTCTTTATTCCATTATGCATTGCAATAGCGGCAGGAAAGGGTGTTCAACCTCCTGCTGTGTCGAGCTTCTCCGAACCCGAATTCGCACTCTTTCAAAAAAAAAAATAAATAAATAAAAAAAATATATATATATATATATATATATATATATATATATATAGATAGCAAAACATTTTCTTTATTTCAAGCAAGAGAGTTGTATAATTATCTAGCCAGAAAATCTGACATCAGTGACGCTTGTCTTCCGCAAATCTTATATATAAGCGGCTTTAGAGGTTGTTATTACAGCTAAACAGTGCATTCAAAATGAAAAAAAAAAAGACATGCATACTCTGAATACTTCTAAACACACCAAAATATATTTCTACTCGGCCAGATATGGAATTTCCTATCATATTATTTCAGATTACATATAACAATACTGATATGGTTTTGTTTTTTTTTGTTTTGTTTAGATTTTTAAGATTATGTTTCTATCAATTAAAAAGTAATGTCAGCCAAAGAGCCTCTTCTAAATTGCTGAGAGTTTACTGCTTTCGCAGTAATTAGGTCATATTAGAGATTTCTTTTTAATTATCAACTTTTAGATGAAGTAGGTAAGCTATTTAACAGATATAGTGGAACAAATCGAATCTATTAAGCGAAGCCATTTGTAGAAAGTTCCCGGAAGGTAAGAAGAGAAAGAGGAGAAACGTAAACAAAATTTCGGCTGTAAATTGCCTCATTTCTTTATTAACTGAATTTCATACTTTAAATTTTGCCTGCTTTGTCCAATTAAATACTACTGTCAAATAAGAATCAACTTCGCAACGAATCGAACTTGACACCTTAATAACAGTAATCATAGACTTAGGCAGGAACTCGCATATCAATGATTTATTAAAAAGTTGCTACCGTGATGATCAATGATGATTTAATTATTCCTTTAAAAAGAATATAACAACTTGTTGCAACACGATCATCTTCAAGTGGAAATTACATCTATTTGCCTATCCATAACTAAAATGATTTATCAAAGAACTTTAGTCATTATGGATAAATGGCTAAAGCAGTAGATAAAATAAATTGCACACAATCAGTGATTTAATAACAGCATAATTTGTATTTCTAAAAATAAACGTTATACAAAAATGAGAACAAGTTCGAAACATCCCAGAAAGGATTAAAATGAACTTTATTCCAAAGTTCAAGACAAAAAAAACTTGGAAATATTTGGGTAGAATGAAAATGCCTGATTCCTATCAAAAATACACTCATCAACTAAAACCCTTCAAAGGTTAACTAAATCTTAGCGCTCATATTCAAATGAATAATTTTGGGTATTTAAATAAATTAATCTAATGATCTTTGCTATATCAATGGATTTCGGCGATATTATTTGATTAATTTTATGTGATCAGTTGTCTAATACTTAATAAGAGTGAAAGACAAGTTTAAAATTTCAAGCATTTCTGATGCACACAAATTCTCAATAAGTTGAAACGGGAGAAAGAAAAATGTCGCAAAAAATTAACTTAATTTTTCTTGCTTATTGTTAATAGTTTACTTAGTTTTTTGTAATTTAGTATTTTAGTAATACATTAATAGAAATTTTTAAAAATTGCCAAATTCATTTGTGAATCTTACATGGGTTTAGGATATGACAATCAGAATTAATACCATACTTTTGCACAAAAACTTTAGGCAAAACAATCCTGACTGTTATATTCAATATGCAGTGTGTACTAATTGTTTTTTTGCAATATATTTTATTTTGCGCAATCAAATATTTTTACTTTATTAGAAAATGAAAAAGTATGCAGAAAGTCATAAGCAGATCGGTAGAGTGGCGATCCCCAAAGAAATAGCGACAGTGATAGCGTTTCTCGCTTCATCAGATTCCTCATTCATGACAGGAGAGACCTTAGTGGCCGATGGTGGACTCACGTTATCCTGCCCATCATTCTTCGAGCAATAAAATAATCTGGGAAACTACAAGAAAACAACACAAACTGACTTCCTTAATGCTAATGTGTGATACATTTTCATATGAAGAAGATATGAAGAAGATAAAATAATGAATGAAATAAAAGTAAGTGAATTCATGCCGACATTTCGTATTTTTTCTAATCTTAAAAGGACACTACTTCATTCAGAGATCACCAAGATCCAAAATTGTCAGTATTTATAACATAGCCGTGAGAAGGCCAAAAGAGTAACTTTTGACTATGACTATCACACAGGCGTATTATATTCGTAAACTGTAAACATTAGTCTCATGCTGGTTTGAATGTTTCGAGAGAGAGGACGCAAAAAATGACAAAGAGTTGAAACCATGTATTTTATTAATGACTACTGTGACCAAACCGAGACAAATATCGCAAAAAAAAAAAAATAAATAAATAAAATAAATAAAATTTCATGTAATTCATGCATGATATGTTCAACAATTTTCAGCTGCTCTACTGACGTGCAATTCTCGTGAGATAAATTATCAACATACTTGGCAAATCTTTGAATAACATCGGTTCGCCAGGTTTCCTCTTCTTCCCTCGCCTCATTTCCAATCCTTGTTGATTTTGATATATGTTAATCATTCATATTTTTATGGAACTAGCCAACTCATGTTTAGTTCAAATGTTCTTAACATACTACAACGAGAATCGAAATCAGTTCTTTCATCGAAGAACAATAGTTTGCGACTGCTACGAAGTCTCCCGTGAAACAACTTGGCATCCATTCAAAGTCTGGGCAACCACAGTTGTGAGCCGTAATCTAATATTGGTCAGGACTGTCAAGCACTAAGAATATTGAAATATATTTCGTTTGTGTTGCCTCGTTGTCGAAACAGTAACTTTTCTGCATCTAGTTTTTGCACTTTGTATAATCACTCTGAAATAAAATAATAATAATCGTAAAGCTTATTTGCGTTCTCTTCTCCTTTGGGTGTGAAGAAAATTCACTAATAACTGACTAAGAATTATTTATTTGTTTCGTTCTCCAATGTATTGCCAACTGAGTAAGACATCCGCTCTCCAACAACCAGATTACGGTTTGGAATCCTTCCCCGGGCATAAATGTTTTGCTATTGTCTTTAGGTGGGATATGAATTTCATCATGCGGGTGGGGGCATCGCCCACCCCTACCCCCAATCATCTTCCTTATACCCTCTTTTACCTTGCGGTGTCGAGGGTCCATTGATCATCGGACCTCACTCCGTTTACAGGATAAGATGGATACACCGGATACACCGGGGCATAAGCCTTATGCTCCGGTGTATCCTATGGCCTGTAGTGTTGAGTTCTCAAGGCCAGTTTGCCTGCTTTGCAGCATGAAAAACCCCAGAATAAACTGGGGGGGCGAAAACCCTGCTGTCCACGCCCAAGACTGGCTAACTTGGCTATGGCTGAGGAAGATCCTTCAACTCCTCACGTCACCGACGGGAATTGAACCTAGGGCACTCCTTCCCCAGGCATATAATTGCGAAGCGCATAGCCACTAGGCTAACCGCGCGGTATATATATATATATATATATATATATTTTTTTTTTCGACCGGTTCCCGAGTTAGTCGATCTCTGGCACGGGCAAGCAGGTTTTTCCTCCCGGAAACTCGGGTTTTTCGTCCTGTAAACTCAAGAAAATCGACCGTAGAACCCACATTATTTCAGTCATTAAATATATTGTGTTAGGGTTAGAGACCACGAGATGGCGGCACATTTGAGCCGTCTCTCTTCACTGCATACCGCTTAATTAGTGATAGCCTTGGGCCATCTGTCTCTGATTGGGTACCAGTGGAGATTGAACTGCCCACTCAGTCTCCAAAAGTTAGATAGGGCTAAATGGCCTCGCCTACTCCCGTATATACGGGAATAAAAAGGCGTTAGCTGATTTTATTTTATTTTATTTTTTTGATATATATATATAAATAAATATATAAATATATATATAAATAAATATATAAATATATATATATATATAAATAAATATATAAATATATATATATATATATATATATAAATAAATATATAAATATATATATATATATATATAAATAAATATATAAATATATATATATATATATATAAATAAATATAAATATAAATATATATATATATAAATAAATATAAATATAAATATATATAAATATAAATATAAATATATATATATATAAATAAATATAAATATATATATATATAAATAAATATATATATATATATATATATATATAAATATAAATATATATATATATATATATATATATAAATAAATATATATATATATATATATATATATATAAATATAAATATAAATATAAATATATATAAATAAATATATATATAAATATATATATATATATAAATATATAAATATAAATATAAATTTTATATTTATTACCTTCCAGGCAGCTAAAGTCATGAAGCAAATATATTATGTTTGTTGAGCGCATGGATTCTTCGAATAGATAATTTGAAAGTCTATTTCTTAAAGCAAAAAACTCATCCTTCTGACAGAAACTTGAACTGAGTTTCAAATTATTTTAGCCATCAACCGCTATCGACGCTTAACGGGCAAAGGAAGATAATACGCAAATAACGTTTTGACAGATTTTATTTAATGACTATTGAAACTGTATTAAATAGCAACACGTACAACAGCGCAGTCTCTGCTTTTGCACAATAGTCCAACTTTTGTATTTATAAAATACAGTTCTTTATTTTCCATACTTGCATGTCACATATGCATGAACATCATCTTTTTTCTGCCGGCAAGTTCTCTTTTGGTTTTCTAGTTGCATTCACCATGCAATCATCAGCGTTTCCCACAGGGTAACAGCCATAACATGTACATCTACACGACGTGTTTCACATTTCAGGAGTATTTAGTAACATATATGTGGTTATATGCATCACTTTTCGCTTAGGAGCCGTTTGTATAACATTAAAAGCTCAAAGTGAAGTAATTTTTGGTAATATTTAGCAAGAGGGATCAAGACTAAAATGGCTGTTATTCTAGTGTGGTTTTTAGTAATATTATTATTATCATTGTTATTACATAACACTTCCACGGAGTCCAAGGATTCATCGAGGGAGGGGACCTGCTCTACAATTCTCCGTCTCCACCATTCCACTAACTGCAACTATCTTCATCACCATCTTTATCTACACCAGCTCCATCTACCGCACCACTACCACTATTTTCACAGACAATCAAAAACATCCATGCTCACGGCGGAATTCGAACCCGCAGCCTTCTGGCTAGAGAGCGGATACGCTAATCACTGGACCAACCAGGCTGGCTAGTAATATGTATGTGATATGTACTGTATGTGGCTCGGCACTGCTTTATACTTAGGCGCTGTTTGTGTAACATTGCAAACTCAATGTGAAGTAATTTTGATGTCGAAATTTGGCATTAGTAATCAGTACTAAAATGGCCTCAGATCTAGTGTGGTGCATTGATGTTTCTCCCATTTACTAGTTGTATCTTAATGCTTCAATACATCGTTATTTCGATATATCATTTTTCGTGTTATTCATTAACTTTGAAGCATAACTATTGTTATTAGCGAGTAGTAATTACCTTGGTGTTTTAAAGATTACTGGATTTTAAAAGAATAAGTTAGAGCAATGTAATGTCTTGATTTTGAGATGTTGTTTAATAAATCGTAAAATCAGGCATAATCACAAATAAGTTTGGTGTTGTACTACCAAGTGGTTACTTACACTTGGATATGCCGATAGTTTTTCGGTATGAAACTCATAGATCTTAGTCCTAGTTCTTAAAGTTTCGCTTACTGGCAGATAAACATCAAAGGATTTGTATCCCCTTCATTATTAAATAAGTTCATCATGATTTAAATTGTATGCTTTGATTTGCGTCAGTGGAAAGAGACCTATAGAACTATAACTGGTTGAGCCCTCCTATGAGGGATTAAGTATGTATTTTATGACTGTAGATCCGTGTGCGTTCACGGGTCGGTTTGCATGTTCTGAGGAACGAAAAATCGGAGTTTCCGGGTGAACAAAATCCTCTACCTCCGTATAAGACCGGATAACTCACCTTTAGTCGAAAGAGAACATATAAAGGTTTCTCACGTCATGGACTGGAATCGAACCCAGGTCTTTCCAAACAAAGGGCACAAATAATTGAAACATACAACCTGTAATATAATTTAGTACAGGTTGTATTGTAATATATTTAGCATGTTTTTAACGAGATCAGTAAGTACTAAAATTAATTTTCTAATCTGTAGAAAGGTGTTATTATTTTTGAAAACATTAACACATTGAACACCTTAAAGCGATACGTGATTAGCTTTTAAATGAATACAATACAGAAAAATTATTGTAGTTGGTTAAATACATTATTTATATACCATGATGTATACATTTAGCTATCTACCTATCTAATGTGTGTGCTAAGTGTAGTGAAGTGTATTTTTTTAAAAAAATTTCTAGGAAATGTCAGGCTGACTTTATGATTTTTTTTCCATATTACTGTATTTCATTTACTACATTAAATGTATAGTAAAATATTAGCTTACAAAATGTTCACTTATGTAATCAGAATGTATTCTTCAGCACCATAATTCTTACATATTTTTTGTAGTCCTATTTTCTATATATTCAAACGATTAATATATTTTTTGTCAGTTGACAAGAAATGCTTTCATAGGCGGCTAATAGTATTTATTACCGTTTGCGCACAGTAATGCTACGCATAGATAAAATCCCATCTGGACTGAAGATACTGTACTTCGCGAAGAAATGCTTGGAACAAATCAGTAATAAACCTGCAGTATTAACAAGACCATCGAGTGCTTTTAAAAAAACTAACCCCAAACTGCAAGCACAATAGTAAAAAAAAATAGCAGATGTTTGAATCAGAATCATTTGTCGTTAAATAAATTGCATTGAAGAAGTGCGTACATGAACCAAAGCAATTATTAGTAGCAAATTAATTTGTAATTTTAATATTATACATTTAATTACGTATATTCTAGTCATGGCCTTCAAATTATGAAAGACGCTAATTACTGTTTTTAAGTGTTTATTATACTATTTTTAAGTATTTGAACTAATTGTAAACATAAAATTCGTTTTATATATAAATATAAAGACATTTTGCATTTTTTAATATTTTAAAATAATTTAAAATAAGAAATGTTTAGCAAGTGTGTTTTTCGTTTGCTGAGAAAGTAAACCATATTAGAATATAAATTATAATCTTCTGATTTTAATCCTTTACCCAAGCTTGATAAAACAAAATTTGAGCTTGAACATTAACAACTAGTCTACTTATTACCATAAGGGGTATTGTGCTGTGTATTATGGAATACCGAGACGATTTGACATGATATCATTTGCCTCTGCAAACAG
This sequence comes from Typopeltis vanoorti, assembly GCF_054136105.1. Lineage (NCBI taxonomy): Eukaryota > Metazoa > Arthropoda > Arachnida > Uropygi > Thelyphonidae > Typopeltis > Typopeltis vanoorti. Next base: position 23,670,623 of record NC_143559.1, on the reverse strand, counting down.
CATAGTTGTCGATATACAGTGGTGTCAAAATTCCGAAAACGAACAATATTTCTGAATATTACAACCGAAATTCAGATGAATCAGCTTGTGGCAAATTTTATAACGGAAGATTTTCGTGTGAAAATTAGGTACACATTCAAATTGTCGAATCGAGAGCAAATGGGTCACGTGAAGGAAGCTCTTTTCGTGAAGGAATAAAGTGGCAACTGGGATTTGTAATGTCTCAAACACATCATCTAGATCAGTGGTCGCCAAAGGGGTCGATATCGATCCCCTGGGGTCAATATGACATTGTTAGGGGTCGATTCGGGCTCAGGAGTCGACAGAAAAATATAAGACATCATTGTATGGGTAATATTTAATTCGGTTAACTTGGATTACCTCCATGACAAAAGACATGGAGGTAATGACAACGCAATTAAGAGTGAATCGTGGGATCAGTACCTCCATCTTACGATCCATGAATAGGACCTGTAAGATGGAGTATGGTCATGAAAATAGTTACTGAGGCCAATCAAGTAGGCCAAAATTACGTATTACCAATAAACGGATGTTGGTGGCTCCTGCCGGCCGGCGCAGTGGGAGCGAGATTGCAACACGTGCGTGGTTCTTATTTACTGATACTTCCAAGTATTCGATCCCAGTCTCATTTTTGCGTATCGACATACAAATGAGCGTTAATGTTCTAAAATTCATCAACATATATATTATAATTCAATCGTTATTCATTCACGAACTAAACTTCTCTATGTTGAAGAGTTGAGCAGCGCTGGTAGTAATACCAGTATTTTACTAATATCACTAGTAATACCAGTGATAGTAATAGTAGTAGTAATAGTAATATAATAATATATACTATATTATACATACAATAAACACTGTAACTATAAAATAAACAATCTAAAGACTCACATAAGCGTCTTTTTTTGCTTGTCCTATTATAATTACGTAATAGTAAAATATAAGGGGTCGATAACAAGTCAAGAAACTCTTGAAGGGGTCGACGGGTAAATAACTTTGGCGACCCCTGATCTAGATGATTTCACGCGGAGAAAAATTATTGGAAAGCTTGAAGAAGGCTGCAGAATTACTGATATTGCCAGAGAGTTTGGAATCTCGCATAGCGTTCTATCCTCTCTCTCTGAGAAGCATTTCAAATGAATACAATGTTTCAGGCATTTACTAAGAGGTCGTCCTCGCTCGACTACGGACAAGGAAGATAGAATTTTGGTTATAACAGCAAAACGTAATCGACCCGCCAAGGCAAGTCAGTCGGCAAGTCGGCTCCGGCTCCATTCAAGCACAGATACATGAATATCTTGACAAACCGTGACAAGAGGTCTTCGACAAGTAGGCCTATACGCCCAAAGGTCTGTAGTCTGAGACCCTTTATCAGCAGCTCATCGTAGAGCACATTTTCAGGTGTTGTATCCATAAAAACTGGACAAGACACCAATGGGCTAATGTACTCTTTACAAATGACAGTCATTTTAGTCTTTCCTCCGATTCCAGAAAACGCTTGATCTGATTTGAAAGCGGCACTGCTTACTATGGCTACAATCTTCTTGAAAAGGATAGATGCAGCAGTGCTGGGGTCATGATGTGAGGAGGCATTGTGCTTAATGGACGCAACCAGCTACAAGTGGTGGAAAAAGAGACTATGACTGGTGAACGATATAGCAACGAAGTTCTTCAACGTCATGTTCGATTGTTCTGTGGTGCCGTAGGCGAAGAATTCATTTTAATGGATGAATGAATTCCCAGATTTCAACCTCATAAAATACGTTTGGGCCACAATAGGGAGACTCATTGCTGCTCGAACCCCCCCCCCACACACACACCACCACCTCAAGAAAACAAACAAGGCCTTACTTATCTTTGTTCTGAAGGAGTGGGCCAGCTTGCCTCAATCACTCCTGAATCACTTGGTGCTAAGAATGGACGTTGTGAGGGTTGAATCACAGTTTGGGATGAACATATTCCATACTGAAATGTCTCTTCGCATAATTTTCTGTAAGCACTGTACATTATTTCTTAACTGCGTCCGTAGGAAATTCGTAACTTTTGCCAAAAATATTGCAATTTAATTTGTACGAAATTTATAACACATTTTTTGTATAACATAATTTATTGGTATATTTATGTTCACATTTGGCTGCAGCCATGAAACTGTTTTCATATACAGGTAAAAATGTAGTTCGTCTTTAGCTTTTGGACATGAGGGTATATAGACTCTCTGGATATGTATGGTCAACTCTCAGCACGAAATCATAAAAAACTGGAATGCTTTTGGCATAATGGGCAACCTATATCGTATCTAAACCAACTTTCTTTGCATATTAATTTTAATATGCCTTAAATAAAGACACCGTTTATGAATTTTATAAATAAATTAAAATACACATTTGAGAATAAATATAGGCAAATGATTCTAATAAGATTGTTATTTCTACAATAAAGAGCCAAGAGGCTATTTTTTTTCGGCGACGTAAATTAAGTTAAGTGGATAATAAATCCCTCACCCTCATTATTTTTAGAGCCGAATAAGAAACTCGAAGATCGAGATCTAAGAGTTTCTTATTCGGCTCTAAAAATAATGAGGGATTTATTATCCCCTTAACTTAAATTGTTATTTATCATTATGCTACAAGTTGGCTACTTCTTTGAAGAAATTTATAAACTTTAGTTATTTGGATACTTCATTATTTTTCAATTAATTATTTTCTACATATATATATATATATATATATATATATATATATAAATATAAATTTTTGTCTCTAAAAACTAGGTCATGGAGTTCATTTATTATTTTTGTCATTCCAATGAGAAATATATGTAAATATGTTTATTTTTTTAATCCTTGTCAATCTTATACCCATATAAACTTAACTGCAGGGGGGGAGGAGATGATGTGGTGGCGCGCGCATTCGATGGAGTTAGATACCAATACATAAAGGGATTTCAGATACCACTCCTGAAATGAAACTGTGGGTCTGCACAAGAAGAGAGACACGGAGTAATACCAAATTGGCAACACCAATTACCGAGCATTAAAAATTAGTACAATAACTGCATTTGTAAATCTAAGAGTTAAGTATATCTCAAAATGGGAAAAAGCCGCAAAAAACCCTGTTTATACCACCATCAAGAGACATTTCAACATTTATAAACAATATAACTTATAGATCTGATTTGTTCAATAATGACCATATTTATGTTATTTTCGTAAGACGCGATGTCATTAACTTTATGTATTGGTATCATATCTCTATAAAACCTTAGTTACAAAATATATTAATTTATCAAATTCGGACAAATAAAATACTTATTACGGAAATTATTTGTAAGTAACATTTAATAACAATAAAGTGGAGCCTAATGAAAATGTTTCTCTTAAGCTCGAGGTATCGCCACTATACAAAGTTTGGTTGCGCTGGAATGTAACTTAAAAATAATTCTAAGCATTGACTTTAGAAGCTTTTCTTTTCTTTTTTTTTCTTTCTAAATCTCTAATTCTCTACTTCTCTTCAAATCAGCATTCACATCACTAATTTTAAGAAACGATGAAGTTTTAATCTTCAAGTGTTGTATCCATAAACTCGTAGTAGTAACTGAAGTACTACTAATAATAGCAATTAGCGCAATCAATTCTTACCTCATATTCCATTTTCGTGACCAGACGATTAACTGAAGCTAAATCAATTCTGGATGCAGTTTGTGTATTGAACGATTACGACAGTGATAAAAAGTCACTGATTAATACACACATGAACTAGCAAAAAGTCCATAACTATAAATCGCCGTCACCTGTTGTAGAGAAGTTATGATGCCATTTCCAGCTTTACAGATATTTTCATATACTACGGCGCAATTGTCTATATGTTTATACTGTAATTTCCAAGTAAACAAGTAGCCAGAGCCATCTGCTGATTTAATAATATACTCGTTCCATCAAAATCTAAAAATATATATTTGGCTCCGTTGCATGTTTACTTTTTTTACATTAGAAGACTATCAGTGTATACATAAGTAAAATTCTTTATATACAACGTTCGAAATCATACGAGAAATAAACATAAAATGAATGTTTGAAATATATCTGGCAGGAAACGATATTATACACGTATATACGTTAAAATTACGAATCCGCTAACGCCTTTTATTCTCCAGAGGCAGAAAAGGTGTTAGCGAGTTAAAATTATTTATTATCTAACCGACTTTATATTACTAGCTTGAAATGAAGTCAAATTTATTATATTATGGAGTAAATTAAGAAACAGGTAACGAAAACCGAACTTATTAAAAAGTTACTTCGAAATTGGCTTTCGTACATTAATTTCGAGTTATTTAAAATTATTATACGGGTATCTCATCGCGAGAGACCCAAACTATAAAAATAATAACTATCATATCTCTTCTTGAATTCGTTTACAGATGAAGCACTCGCAACTGAGTCAGGCAATGCATTCCAGTCATTCACCACTCTCCAAGCAAAAATTCTAGTTTTCACACTCTTGTTAACCACACTCTTCCTTAATTTCCGGGATGACCTCTTGTTCTTCTATCACTATCTTACTGAAACATTTCCCCTGCATTAATCTTATAAAAACCTTTTAGTAATTCAAATGTTTCTATCATATCCCCTCTGCTCTGCCTATCAACCAACCTCTGCAATCCACAAGCTCTCAATCTATCAATGTAGGGAGCATTTTTTACAGCACTCACCAACTTAGTCACTCTCCTCTGAGCCCTCTCCACCATATCCTCATCTCCAAGGAATCCTGGCGACCAGACTTGATCACATTAATCCAGATCTGGAAGTATCAACATAACTTATATATGCATAACTTGACACTTTTCCACATTGAACTGACATTTAGTACCTTTTGCCCATTTTGCATCATCCTGCAAACTCTCAACATCGGCTTAATTTTTTATTGCGCTACCCAACTTTACATCATCACCAAACAACCAAATATCTCCTTCAAGTCATTTCCTACATCATTTATATACAAATTAAACAATAACGGTCCACAGAGCCATGAGGCACACCACTGGTCACCGGATTCATCCTGGACTCTGCTCTTCCATACACTACTTTCTAGTATCTCTCTATGAGCCATTCTCTTATCCATATCACCAGTTTAGTATCCATCCCCATTTGTTCAACAGATGGATAAGCCTTAGCAATATCCAGATGTATCACTGTGTAGTCATTCTCCTTGTTCATCTCAAATGTCACTCGATTATGAAAAGTTAACACATTGCTAAGGCAGGACCGACCTTTAACAAAATCATGTTGGTCCCTATAGAGTATCATATTCTGAATCCATCCATTCTTGAATTTTGTCCTTAACTTTTCCAATACTTTTACCACCACTCCCAAGATGGTGATTGGTCTGTAATTTACTACCGCAGTCTTAGAGCCTCCTTTATGCAAAGGAACTATTTTGCCCTCCTTCCGCTCCCTAGGGACCATACCAGAGCTCAAATTTAAGTTAAGTAACGAGTAAGAGGCGTTGACAATTCCTTTCCACATATATTCTGATATTCCATATAAACCTACAGCAGTGTCTGCATTTAAATTCTGCAATATCCTAAGTACCTCTGATTCATTAACTTCAGTTCTCGTATCAGTTATTGCTACAGGTACAGAAATATCCTCACTTGGGTGACAAACTTTTGAAAAGTGGTCACTCAGTAACTCTACTATTATATCTGAATCAGTCACCGCGATACCATCAGCGCCCACTAAGATTATCCTTCCAAAGTCATTCTTCCTTTTACTTGCCACGTAGCGGAGAATTCTTTGGAATTTCCTTTGATTCCCTTGGATAAGGTCTTCTCATAATCTGATTTAACTTTTCTTACTATGCTGGCAACCTTTATAGCCTGAGCTTTGTACTGTTCGTGGGTGTACTGATCACCTTTCTCCTTGTAAATTCTCCATAACATTTTTTTTTTTGCAGATCAAGCTTAATACTACTACTCATTCATCTAACGCCTACCTTATTTATCTTCCTGACCATGGGAATACATTCTGATATTGCTTCCCTCAGATACCCACTTATTATATATTTTTCCCATACACTGCTAACACTTTCATCTACAATTTGTTCTGCAATGGGAGCTTGTTATAATTACCTCTGAAGCTTGTTATAATTATCTAACCTGTAGTTCCGTATATACCCCTTCTTAAGAGAGACAAATCCACAAATTTTGCAACCTCCCAAGTCAATATCACATGATTGCTCTCGCCAATTGGAGGTAACGAGGACACCTTACTTATGCATATGTCCTCTGAACCTATGACCAGACCAGATCCAGCACTCTCACACCTAGAGTCCTTTCAGTTATGTGCTGTTTCAAGTAATTATCTCTTAGAAGGTCACTTTTCTTTTCCATTTCTTTTTGCCATGTGATATTTCCCCTTTCCAATCGATATCACCATAATTAAAATCCCCATAATAATCACTAACCCTACACTGATTGCGCTAATTAGCTGATGCATGAATTCAACATCATCCCTGTAAATTACAGCATGGATTAATTTTAAGACTAAAATGAAAGCATTTTTCATGCTCATATGTTCCTAATCTTGCTATGATAAAAGTCTAAATATCGGTGGAGAAAATGTACACTGTCATTTCGCATTTCATGAATTAAATCCGAAGCAAGGAAGAAAAACTAATACCAGCTGCCAAGAGTGTTCTGTGTGTGATTAGAACCGTTGGCAAGATAACAGCTTTGAACTTCTCACAGAATCATCCGCAGTAAAAGTTTTCTATCTAAGTAAATAAAACAAACAAAATAAAATAAAAAAAACCACGTAACTCCCTTCCTTTCCCAAGGGAAGTAGTCAAGACCATTTAGCAGTAACTAACTTTTGAAGACTAAAGAGCACTATCCATAACAATAGCGTTATGTTTAGGGACTTTAATTGGTACCCTGGTAGGAGAGAGTAATACAGACAACTGCCTCCACTTCGTGTTCACTAAATATAACACTATATCTTGAAAGTTTTTTCACGTGGTAAATAAACTTTCCACAACTGATTCTAATACATAGTATTTTAATAATAAGGTGTTGCACCTTTTAACTACTTGCATCTGAGAAATACTGTATACGACTTCTATATTACTTCACCTTTGGCATCTTTTCTGAGGCAGGCTTCCTGATGAAATCTCAAAAAAGGTCGGAACCGTTGAGGATTGGGACTCTTTCCATAATGCATAGCATTATACACACCCGAAAGGATGTGTGCTTCGCATTATAGAATAGTGAGGTTATTAATGTGAAGTCATTTATTACAAGTACATAGAAGTAGCTCAGTATTGAAGATACTTCGTTCGCAAACTTTTTTTGCTTACACGTGAGTAAAGATTAAACAAGAATATAATTTCTGCATCTTCAACCATAACACTGCATTATTGTCTGAATTAGAAAATTAGGTTAATTTTCTTGAGAATGCCTCTGTGGCTCTGTGAAAATGACGTTTGCAACCACAATCTTAGTTGGGCCAAAGAAAAACAGCTAAACGTTTGATTCTAGATGCTGACTAGAGGAGGTTTTATTAACCATTCTTCGACGAGTTCCAGACTAAGTCGATTGCTGCCGGACTTTTCTGCAATCCACACACCTTCAATGTATCCTCATAGGGAACATTCCACAGACCACTCACCATCTTGGTCACTCCCCTCTGAATCCTCTCCACCGCTTCCTTATTCCCAAGAAACCCAGGGGACCAGACTTGAGCACAGTAATCTAGATGTGGGTGTATCAAGGCCTTTTAAAGAAGAATGACAACTTCATTATCTGTACTTGTTAATGTGTTCTTCAATAGCTAAGTAATCTTATGGACTAACTTAGCAACCTTAGCAATATGTCATCTAAACTTTAACTCTGCTGACCACCCACCCTTAAATCTCTAGTTTCATCTATTTCCTGGAATACAGTGCCATCAATGTCATACACAGTTTTTAATCTATTTATCTTGAAATGCATAACTTTACATTTCTCCATATTAAACTGACACCCATTATCTTTTTCCCATACAGTATATTTAAATCATCCTCCGCATCGCCTTGATTAACTATTGCTTTTCCTAATTTCGCATCATCAGAAAACAACTGAATATTTCCTTTCAGGTTATTTCCCACATCATTTATGTACAAATTAAACAGCAATGATCCTAGAACTGAACCTTTTGGCACACCACTAGTCATCACCTGTTTTTGCGTCGATTCTGCCCCTCCATATACCACTTTTTGCTATCTGCCCGGCAGCCACCCTCCTATCCACTTTACCGGTATGATATCCACCACATTTGTTCTAATTTGCGTAACAGAGGTCCCCATAATATTCTGTAAGATGCCTTTGAAAAATCCAACAAAATGATTGTGTAGCCATTTCCTTGATCCAACAGCTGTTACTCTATTATAAAAAGTTAATTACTAAGACATGATTGACCTTTTGAAAAGCAATTTTGACCCACATACAATATCATATTTTTATCTACCCCATTCTTGAATTCTCTTTTTGATCAATTTTTATAGTACTTTTACCTCGATGCCTGAGATACTGATTGGTCTATAATTTGCTACTGCAGTCATAGAACCTCCCTTATGCAAGGGAATTATTTTGCACTCTTTCCACTCCCTTGAAACACTGCCAAAGTTGAGACTTAAATGAAAGAACCTCGTCAAAGACACTGGCAGTTCCCTTGCACATTCTCGAAAACCCTAGCTGATATCCCATCTAATCCTACAGTTATATTTACATTGAGATTCTGCAATATCCTAAGAATCTCTAATTCATCCATCTCTCTATTCCCATATTAGTGTCTGTTGCATAGGTTAAAGCGGTAACCTCACTACTAAGATACACCCTTGCAAAGCGGTCACTCAGCAATTAAACTATTTTATGTGCTTCTGTCTCCACGTAACCATCATCACTCAGTCATTCTTCCTCTTACTTGCCACATAACAAGAGAACTCTTTGGAATATCCTTTGGCCTGCTCAGCTAGATTCTTCACATAATCTGATTTTGCCTTCCTTACCATGATGGTCACCTTTCTTGCCTGTGCCTTGTACTGTTCATGAGTGTGCTGGTCACCTTTCCTTTATATCTCATCTATAGCATGTTCTTTTTCTGCACTTCGTGCTCAATGATATTACTCATCCATCTAACTCCTATCCGATAAACGCTCCTTACCCAAGATATATAATTTAATACTGCTTCCTCTAGATGACCTTTAACTATATCCCATGAACTACTAACATCCTTACCCCGCAGGTTTTTATACCATGACACAGATTTAAGCTTTTTCCTAAGCATCTGCCTTGTAGTTCCACAATACCCCCTCTTGATAGAATATTCCTCATGTTTTACAATCTCCCAAGGTCAAGACAGCAAGGTCACTTTCACCAATTGGAGGCAATGTTGTCACCTTGGTTATGGATAGCTCTTCTGATCCTATGACCAGGTTCAATACTCTTCCACTCCTAGTCCCTTTCATCTGTGGAACTCCCTAGCCTATAGCAACAACCAACTTTTGTTGCTATAAGTCAGACAATTTTGTCCTACTGGCCTTAATCTTACACTAGACTGCTTCAAAGGAACAGTTACCCCTCTCTCCTGTCTCCTATTTTTTTGGCTGAAATTCATCTGCTTTCATCAGCAGTATTCCCCTCCCCCATCCAATCATCTCTGTCTTCCCTGAAAATACAAAACTATTCACATTCAATCCTTGTAGCTACATCATTTGCTGTTAGCCAAGTCTCACTAATGTCTATAACATTTGGCGAGGTTGCACTAACCAATGCCAAAACTCCTTCCTCTTGTTCCTGATACTTCTGGCATTAGTATATAGAAACTGAAGCATCTCTTTAGGCACCCCCTTCACGTTTTGAATTGGCTACCCTATTCAATATTTTTGCTTGAGAGACTAGATTCCTCACTTGGTCATTCTCATACGCACTCGCTTCATGGATGCCTTAACATAAACTCACTGGCTTCCACTCTAATTGCTTAAGTTTCCGTGAATTTACCCTTAAGCATGCTTCGTGATCAAAGCTCTCTCCAGACACCTAACACCATTTAGATGCAATCCATTAATACTGTACAAATCCTTCTTTCCATTAAACAGAGATCACAGATCGACAAATTCTACACAATTTCTTTTGCACAATCTACATATAGACGATCCGTCCATAAACTTTTCATCTCAAACATCCATACATTTTTCAGCGAACTCAGTGAATTAACCTCTTTCTCTCTTTCATTCAACTTATCTGTTTCTCTACAACAATCTTTCCCATTTATTTTTTGCCCAAGGACTACAACATCGTGCTGTTCAAGAAATACACCAACATAGTTCTATTTCTCACCAACTACTGAAACCTGGCTTATCACAACCTATAAACTGCATCCGAAGAAGAGATGCAAACAAGCAATTACTGCCATCTCGTGGTACTTAGTCAAGTAGCGTAATGTCCGAAATGGTGTGGATTCTAAGGCCAATATCCTGAGTTTACGGGCCGAAAACCTCGTGTTTCCGGGATCAAAAAAACTAGCTTGTCTATGCCTGAGATCGACTAATTCGGGAAGTGCCCCCTTTTTAAGAAGGGGTGAATTATTTTTGGTCTGATATCACATGCTGAAGTGTATCAGACCAGGAATTCAGTTTACATGATTTGATATGCTTAACATTTCCTTGCTCAATTTATTACCTCTGTTTGCTGACTTTGCCGTTCTCTTAATTCTGATGACTATATTGATATTTTTGAATGAAATTCTGATCAATTACTAAACAATGAGATAATATTCCTGATTTGAATGTCCACTGTCTAACACGAATCGTTCACCAACCTATCAAAATATATCATCAATGAATTATTTCCTCTAGAAGGCCCATCCTACGTTTAGCTTTAATAACTACTACGAATGTGTTCTACATTGGGTGCATTATTAGCTCTGCCATTCGTTTAATCAATATCTCGTATTGATAATAGTTTACTTTTCATTATCTCCTTAATTATAACCTACTTTCTCCATTATCGTATCAGGACATTATATAACCAGCACGTGGTGTTATATAAATCCCGAGATCATTTAAGAATGCCATAAAACGGCTCGTGATTCAAAATTATCTATAATGCCAAATGCCAGTTATTTTATTTATTGGGCTACGTGAATTCATATTGGCATCACTTATTTAAGAAAAATTGAGAAATTTACAAAACCTTCTTTAGAAAAAAATTGTTTCTTTCTGATGCTGAACACGAGACTAGCAATAATGAATTCGAAGATTTCTACTGGATGACTGACATATTTAAGAAAGTTGTATAACGGGATGTGAATCTCACCTAATGAATTTTATTTAATAAATTTTATTGAATGAATGAAATTTAACGAATTTTAGTTGAACAGATAAAAATATTTTTAATGCAAATTCATTGTTGTGAAAAAGTTTTTTACCTTGGGAATAACATATTCAGGTTACCAAGTAATTTTATAAACTTGATTTTTTTACTCCTAATCCCAAGTAAGCAAACAGTTAAGTTTGCGCCTGAACGTAGTTCAAGTCAGGAGGTAGTGCAACATCAGGGCAACTCGTGGTAAAGGTGGGTAAAGGTCTGATCACTATTCTTAGTATAAAGGTGGGTAAAGCTCTGATCACTATTCTTAGTATTTCCTATAATTTTTTTTTTAAATAACGAAACCTGTGGTGTGTTCATAATTAGAAGAAACACACGTATAAACGATGATGTCCTAAGATACTTAAGATGAAATATTTACACTTAAATAATTTTCACTGTGGTTTATACGTGTGTTTCTTCTAATTATGAACGTACATGCGCCCTAACTGTATGTTATTCCTAATTTTTGTTTAAATACTGTACTGATGATGTCCTAGGATACTTAGGATGAAATATTTACAATTAAATAATTTTCACTGTGGTTTATACGTGTGTTTCTTCTAATTATTTCCTATAATGTAAAACACATCTCACTAAGAGATGTATACTGTAATACATTATGGGTGGGGTCACTACCCAGACCGGTTTCAACTTTTTTGAGGTGTTCTCAGTGAGTAGCTAGACCCTAAATACCAAGGTTTTAGTAATACAGAGCCTTATCAATTTAGTTATACAAGTTGCTACAAGGTGTTTTTACTTTGAATAAGAATCTCTGGATGAGATATAGATGTGAAAAAGTTTTGTACCTTGGGAATAATATATATATATATATTAAGGTTACCAAGTCATTTTATAAATTTGGTTTTTTTACTCTTAATCCCAAGTAAGCAAACAGTTAAGTTTGCGCCTGAACGTAGTTCAAGTCTGGAGATAGTGCAACACATTATGGGTAGTGACCCCACCCATAATGTATTACAGTATACATCTCTTAGTGAGATGTGTTTTACATTATGGGAAATACTAAGAATAGTGATCGGATCTTTACCCACCTTTACCACGAGTTTCCCTGGTGTTGCACTACCTCCAGACTTGAACTGTTCAAGCGCAAACTTAACTGTTTGCTTACTTGGAATTAGGAGTAAAAAAACCTAATTTATAAAATTACTTGGTAACCTTAATGTAAATTCATTGTATTAAAAATATTTTTATCCATTCAACTCGGCCTCCCCCCCCCCCCAAGATTAAATCCTGGGTGCGCCACTGACGTTACAGTTGGTATCGTGATACCTAACTGTAACGTAGTTATGTCTGAAATGGTGTGGGTTCTAAGGGCAGTATCTCGAGTTGACGGGACAAAACCCCATGTTTTCAGGGGGGAAAAAGTAGTTTTTCTATACCTGACTTCGACAAACTCGGGAAGCGCGCTTTTTATTAAGAAGGGTTGTTTTTTTTTTTTTTTTTTAAAGGTCTGATTTCACATGTTAAATCAGACCAGGAATCTAGTTTATATGATTTGCCATGGCTTAATATTTCCTTGCTGACTTTATTGCCTGTTTGCCACCTCTGCCGTTCTCTTAATTCTGAAGACTATATTGATATTTTTGATTATTTAAGATTAATGGAATTACGGATAAATTACCAAACAATGAGATAATATTCCTGATTTCAATGTCCAATGTCTAACACGAATCGTTCACCAACTTATCAAAATATATCATCAATGAATTATTTCCTCTAGAAGGCCCATCCTACGTTTAGCTTTAATAACTATCACTAGGGTACTCTATATTGTGTGCACTATCATTCTTCCAATCAGTATCTCCTATTCTTAATAGTTTACTTTTCTTTATCTACTTTTTATTTTCTTTATTGGCCTACATCACGGTTTCTCAATCTTCTTTCACGTGTGCCCGATTTTTTAATATTTGTTTTTGTGGCGCCCTCCATCGTTCCCCCTTGCAATTCTTGTATTGAAACACTGGCAAAACTCATAAAAGTTAGCAAGCAAAAAAAAAAAAAAAAAAAAAAAACTAGCAATTATTTAAAATTTTTAAATATCCATACAAATTTAAATACATCATCAAATCTTTCGAAAATTATATAGATCTTAATATTTTTTTAAAAAAATTTTTCAATTGTTTGTAATTTATTACAAATAATTGAAAGATTGTTTGTAATAAATAACTTCAAAATATATTCGTGTAGGAATTTATTTATTCGTATGGAGTTTCCTCCCTTTTTCTCCCCCGTCCCTATTGGGGCGAGTTGAGCCCACCTCATGGGGGATTAAGTATTCCTGACTGGAATCTGTGTGTGTTCACTGTACCGGTTTGTCTGCTTGCGGGATGAAAAACGCCAGATAAACTGGCGGAAAAAACCCTACTGCCCGCGCCCAAGACCGGCTAACTTGGCTATGGCTGAGGAAGATCCTCAAATTTTTCACGTCTTCGACGGGAATCTAACCTGGGACACTCCTTCCCCAGTCATATGGTTACGAAGCGCACAGCCACTAGGCTAACCGCGCGGATTGTGTAGGAATGAAATATTATTATAACTTACGAGTGGATAGGCTTATGTATTCGTCAGACATTTTTGTAATAGATTTCACGGTTTGATATGAACACAGATGGATAAGAAAATAACTATTTATTAACTTAAAAGCTAATATTTCGCTGGTATTATATCCAGCATCTTCAGAGCACACACACACACACAACACAAAGTTTGTTACAAATGCAAAACAACCACAAATCGGTGTAACAGTGGGGCTAGTAAAAGTAATTGCAGCGTGCAACACAAGACTAAAGCCCTAATATGGCGCCATCTAAGTTAAAAAAAAAAAAAATCAAAGTTTTGAAATAGTAGTCCAAACGATAGTCTTAGAAAGTTTGAAAAAACGAAATAAAATAAAAGTAATAAATATTAATTTGGTCTTAAGATGACTGTCTCCCAAATCTTTGGTAGATTTATACAGCCATACTTGTTAAGGTTTTGAGTATGTTTTAAGGCTTCTGTTGATTCCAGGAACAACCTCTCTGACTTGTAGAAGCGTCTGTGCATTACTTTTGTTTCTTTCCAATTGATCCTGTGTGCAGAAGTATCCAAATCATCGTCTGCCAGACCCGACTTGCCATAGCGAAAGTGTCGGATATATTTTTTGTGTTCACTGAGGCGGATGTCCAGTTCTTCCTGTCTGTCCGTAGTAGGCTTGATGGCAAGAACAGGCACTTCATAGACTCCTGGATGTGATAAAGGAGTGCATCTGTCCTTAGGTGAACGGATGAGAGTTGCTAATTTTACATAAGGTTTAAGTACTGTGCGTAGTTGGTGTTTGTTAAGCACCCTAGATATCCTTTCAGATGTGCCTTTAATGTATGGGATGGTGATAGTTTTGTTGTAGCCTTCTGTGGTAGATAGAGGGGATTTCTGGGTAGCATTTAGTATGTTATCTATTTTATGGGGATTATAAGTTGGTTAAGAAGGTGTGTCGTAGGTGAGAAAGTTCAGTAAGAGCAATGTCATTGGAACAGATTGCTCTAGCTCTATGGGTTAGTGTTTCTAAGATACCATATTGTTGAGAAGGGTGATGGTGTGATTGTTTGTGTAAGTATCTCCCTGTATGTGTGGGTTTTCTATAAACCGAAAATGATAAGGAACCTTCTGGAAGACGTGTGATCAGTATGTCCAGGAAGGGTAGGCAGTCATTGGCTTCTAGTTCCATTGTAAAGTGGATTTTTGGGTGCTGGCTATTTAGATGCACTAAAAATGTATTCAATGTGTCTGGGCCATGTGGCCAAATAGCAAACACATCATCAACATAGCGTAGCCAGAGACTAGGTTTGAGAGTGGCTGTGTTGATAGCTAATTTTTCCAGATGTTCTATGTAGAAATTGGCTATGGGGGGAGAAAGGGGCGAACCCATAGCTGTCCCATCTAATTGTTTGTGTATTTTCCCTTTCCAAGTAAAATAAAATGCCTGTACTGTGAATTTAAATAGCTGAAATATATCTTGGGGAAATTGTGAATTTAGTAAGTTAAGTGTTTCAATCAGTGGTACATTAGTGAATAATGAGGTGATATCAAAAACTCACCATTAGGTCTGAACTATTTAAGGTGTGGTTTTCTAAAATACTTTTTAGGTGGGTAGAATTTTTAACAATTTTTAATATAATACCAGCGAAATATTAGCTGTTAAGTTAATAAATAGTTATTTTCTCATCCATCTGTGTTCATATCAAACCGTGAAATGTATTACAAAAAATTATTATAACTTTTTTTTCCAGATATGCCTTGCTTGAGACGGGGGGGGGAGGAATTCCGGTATTACTAGAATGAAAAAAGAGTACGCTGCTAATGAAAGTTGGGAAAACGTGGCTGTTGATAAAAGGATCTACATATTTTACACTGCAGTTTTTACATCCAGTAATACATAATAAAATTCATGGTGACGACAATCGCATTTTTCGACATGATATGGATATTAAGCAATATGAATGAAAACGAAAACTTGCGTTGTATGACATACGAATATACTTAATATCAATTAGTCATAAATGCTTAACTTAGAAGAGGAAGAAAGAAGCGGTCTTTGCAATAAACGGGGTAAAATTAAGCAAATATGTTGCATAAATTAATTGGTCACTTCAACTGATATAATTATTTGCAATTATCGTAAGCGCCAAGAAACTGTTGCCAGACTTTCTCGTTATCATATTCAAAATGATAAAATGCCTCTTTGGTTGATTTTTTTTTTTTTGTTATAAAAATATGCACTGTCGGTCACAACATCTTGAAATTTAGTATAACATCTACGTTATTTGACAAGATGAACTATGTCTGAAGAAAAATAATAAATAATAATAAAACCAGGCAGTTTTCAGAACTGTATTTATTAAATATCATAAATAAATAAAATATTAACCGACTTGAGGATTTGAGCAACGTCAGGTAATTTTATTGGGATTTTTAATACAAAGTTTTGAAACCATCTGTTTTGACAGTTTTTTGGTCATTCTAATGCTGTTTTTTTTTCTCTTTTCACAAATGTGTTATTTCATTTAGTTAAAATGCACTGAAGATTTACTAAAGAGATGGAAACTATTTAAATTCAAATAATAATAATAATAATGAAAAAAAAATGACCGGAATATCGATTTTGATATCAATTTATCTTCAAACAAACGATCTTCGTTTTGAAACCCGGTTTGCTGAAGTCAACTTTAAAAGAAAATAATACCATTGGTCGATGTGCACGATCCTGTTTAGTAGAGAACTGAAGTGTTCTGAAAAGGTTTCCTGTTTGGTGTGTTGAGCAGTGTTTTCAGATTTTCTAAACCTAACCCCAACGGTTACTATTAATACGTACTATATACGCTGTGTTTCCAGATAGGATTCACATAAAAAAAGACAATTTAATGACATGATCGGTATTCACAGAGGACTATAGCTTAACTTTCCTTACAATTTCAACTGTTGATTGTACCATTCAGTAATGGCGATTACAGAAATCGCCATTACTGGTACAAAAATTTTCGTCAGATTCTTTAGGCTTAATTTCGAGGATAATAATCTGCACGTGGAAGAAGGCAGTTCGTTGTCTTTCCTCATGCTGTAGCAGGCAATGGAAGTGTAAAAAAAATGAAAAAATGAAGTCGCAAGCTTCTGTTGTTACTGTTGTTGCCTCTTTTACGGTGCCCTTTACGTGAATTAAAAAACCATATTAAATAGGAATACTTGAGTATTATGGCAGCATTTCCATTACCTTTATCAGTAATAGAAATAAATATTAAAAGGGAGGAAATCCCCTGCTGACGTCTCGATCTCCTAGGATATTGTTCATCGTGGATTTGCTTTTGTCTTTTCAGTAAACCGGGTCAGGCTGCTTTACATATGTTTTGAAGATAATCAGTAGTTCTCGTCATAAATCAGGATTATAATTACAATATTAAAGAGTAGTAAAATTAGTATCGAAATGAGATAACGCAAATGTTTTGAATGCGATTTTGTTCTATTCAAATGTATAATTAAATCTTATGTGTCAAAGAAAAGAATTCTATTCTGTGTATATGAAATTATTCATTTCTGACCCATAAGGTTTTTTTTTTAATCCTCAAATGCAACCAACCGCTCCCACATTGTTACCACATTTTGTAGAACCTCTGGACATCCTTCAGACCCTTCCTCATAGTAATTCCTTTACTTAAAACATATAATAGACGATATTAAAAACGTCATACTAGCTTTCTTCAAGCCCTACCAGCGGCTTAATATGCCAGAAGGCCTTGAAATAGGAGCATTACATTCTAATTGACAATTAGATTACATTGCGATTAAAAGTTGAACTTTTCTATTAGAAAGTATTAACGTTTTTCTTTTTCTCTGTATACGTCTCGTGTGTTAGAATTAATGAAAATAATTCCTGTTCACGGCTAGAAAAATGTGCTTTAAGAAATGCAGTGAATGAAGAGGAAATAATTTTAACGTTTCCTTAGCTAATTAAAAGCATTGGAAACATTTTGCATGGACCTTGTCACCAAGAGGCTTGGTGACAAGGTCCCTGTCACAAACTATGATAGCATTGTTTTCTACAGTCTGTCAAGGCCAATGTGAAGATATAACACAGCACACGAGTGCTTTTTTTTTTTTTTTTTTTTTACTTTTTCAAGTATCTTATTCTAGTTTGTAGACATATTTTGAATAAATAGAGAAGTTCCTTTCACTGGACTGCACAGGTCATTGACTATGGCGGATCTAAAAGGCAAAGTTGTTTTGATAACAGGTAAGATTTGTTTCGCCTTCATAATCTTCGATTATTCATTTTTGCTATCCTGAATTTAGAATAATAACGAACAATAGGATCTAACCAAGAAACAAGTTAAAATTGCACTAAGAAATTTTGGCCCCTTTTTTTTTTTTTTTTAATTTTTAATATATTAACTGCCCCATGACAAACACAGCAGCGATGTGTGAGTGTGAGGGGGGAAGGGAGGGGGAGGGGAAGCGCTTATGTTAAAAACGGAGAAAGCCTCCTAAACAGCTGAAAATAGTCCTGAACAAGAAATGAGAAGGAGGCATTTCCTATGAACAGTAGTATGCGGAATGAAAGAAGAAGACGAGGAGTTGATGTGATAGGATGGAAAGGAGAAAGTGAATGGAAATTAACCAACAAATTCTCGTGATTTTAATACCTTAAAAGGAAAATGCCGAAGAAAATGTCCATACGAAAAACGCATAAGGGCAGAATCTGATTGATGAGAAAGTAATCCGAGTAAGTCTGAAAATGAGGGGGATTATATTTTAACAGGATTGCTTCAGTGGCTGGGTCACTTTACTGACATTAACCCAATAGAAAATTTGTGGGCCATAGTGAAAGAGATTTGGAAAATTAAATTGTGATATGAAGGATAACTTAATACAATCCATTTATCAAAGTATGCTTTCGAGATGCAGAAATAAGAAAAACGTGTTCTACGTTGGCAGTCTCCATGCTTAAGCGAATTAATGAACTTATTAAGAACAGAGGAGCACATAAATTAGTAGGTAAAGTTGGAGTTTAAGTTTTGTACTTTTTTCTTGCGAAATTAAAATTGTGTGAGTTTCGGATTAATTCGTTCGTTACTGTACATTACTCACGAAGTTCATTTACTATATTTGACCTTCCAATCGGGAAAATACGTAAACGCCTGTACAAACTCAATAAGGGGAAAGGGGGAAATCTTGATGCGGCCTCTCGTGCGTTCAACGGAGTTAGATCTCAACAATCCTTAAAGGAATCTATGCGTGCGACTTTGCACAGAAAGACGCATATCACCTCTAAGTACGTCTTCTTTGCATGGACATTAGGAGAAAACACAGGCTGGTAGATTTTGAGCGGTAAAACCTGCCATTTGTGATTAAACTGCCTAAGTCGCTGTTTTGTCGATAAAGTCCGTATGAAGGTTTCTAGTTTCCTAAATGAAATTCCATCTCGGACCTTACTCGAAGGACAAAAATCGCATCGTCTTCGGCAGTGCATTATCATTATCTCTTTGTTAAGAAGAAGAAGTGAAACTGTATTTGTTTTAGATAAGTTCATATTGCAAGTAAACGTCCACCTGTTTTAGATTGGTGCATCCTCCTCTCCATAAGCATATATAACAAATTTTATCTGATTCGAAACATTTTACGAACATGATAGCAATTAAAATATTCGCTGAATTTTGTTGTTTATATTTCAATGAGAAAATTTGTATTAGCAAAATTAGATAAAATTATCATAAATGACAAAAATTATATATTACAAGCGGCAGTAAATAAACAAAGCTGGAAAAGGCTCTTAATTTCAAAGGCTATGATAAATAATCACAACGTGAGACGGTAACCTCGTTTATTACACACCTAAACTTACTCCAAACAGTTACAAATTTTCGGTATTGTGAGCAGTTTTCCCACATTTTCTCAACTTTAGCCCTTGTGCAGTGCTAAGTTTACAAGCACAGAGTGAAATAAATCTTTTCTCCTTCACCAAAATCATTCGCATAATTGTTTTCAATAAAAACCTGTTTGAAACATAAAGCATTAGTTTTTACGTAAACGTCTTATTTCAGGTGCTTCGTCGGGAATTGGAGCAAGCACAGCGGTTCATTTTGCATCCTTAGGAAGTTATCTGTCGCTCACTGGACGTAATGTTGATGGACTGAAGAAAACAGCTGAAGGCTGTGAACAGGCTGGATTGTCTGCTGAAAAGGTTTACATAATTGAATGAGCTTTCAGTTAGAGTTAATATGCCAATTATTGCAACACGTAATTTCATTCCGAACAGTTTTTATAGCGCCATTTTAGTTTTCCTAAATACACACATCTATCTTATCCTATCCCAATGACTTTAACAGGCCTTTAAGGCCCACAACCTTCCAAGCATGCTTGGAGTAACCGAAGTACGAGGATAGGATGGTCACCCCTATGCCTGTAAGTATTCTTCGTTGTATCCCTGTGTACTCACGGGGCCAGTTTGCCTGCTTGCGGGATGAAAAATCCCAGATAAACTGGCGGAAAAAATCCTACTGTCCACGCCCAAGACCGGCTAACTTGGGTATGGCTGAGGAAGATCCTTAAGCTCCTCATGTCGGCGACAGGAATCGAACCTAGGACACTCCTTCCCCATGCATATGGTTGCAAAGCGCAAAGCCACTAGGCTAACCACTAGGCTAACACATATATCATCAAATAATTCGATGAATGATTGTTAACTGCTTGTTCTATCACGCGAGGTTATCTTATATGTCACGAAGCTTTAAATATCAAGAAAAACAACAAAGATAGATAGATATACATATTCCATCTCGACGATGTTCTTTGGTTTCATGTGTTCGAATTCTGTCTAAGAGGCAATGAATTTTTTATCAAGGCATTTCGTGTGAAGATGAATCCGTCGGTCTCATGTGAAGGTGGCAGTTTTTTCGTCTGAAAACGGGTTTTTCATCCCGCAAAATAGGCAAATCCTCCACAATACATGCAATATGCAGACATTGAAGACTGTGGTATCTGGGGAAACTTTTGGGATGAGGGAGACGCATCTTGTTCCTTCACAGGCCACAAGGCTAAATATGCAAAAAGTATGTTAGAAAGAAGGTCAATGAAGTTTTGGTTTAATAATAATGTGTTCTCGGCATTTTAAAATTTATTTTATAAGCTGGTATCTCCACACCATACGGGTAAGATGCCAAAAGCTTCGTCAAGAATAAATAGAGCGTGTATCATTAGACGATGAGATTAATTTTAAAATAAAATCTTTAGTTTTCTTTTAAATTTTTTTATTTACTTATTTTTATATATATCAACTTCAACAGTCGATATATACGAGTATAAATGCAGTCCTTTATCATGGTGTCGCTTTCGATGTGGATGAAATTTGCTGGTTATGGTTTGCATTTCCTAGAGGATTGGCGAAGCTCAAACCATGGAACAACAAATTTCAAATATTGGACCGCTTAAATACTTTGGAATTACTCATTCCAACATTGCTCGTCAAATTTCCAAATCTTAACCTGTTATTAGATTTTTGTCTCCAAAATTTCTTGTTCCATTTTCTCACCTTTATGTGTGTTGTATTCTTTGCTCTCCAAATTCTGAAGAAGAAGGGGGAAAAAATAAATTCAGTATCCGTTTAATGAAACGCTGAAGACTGATTTTCACTAATTCAAAATCTTCCTTGATGATTTTTTCACCTTCGACGTTGACTATGCGTTTTCCAATTCCATTTTCTCAAAACTCTCGATATTTTCTTAACCGGTATTCCTGTTATTCTACCAAATAAAGTTTTGAGAAATGGAACAAGAAATTAGGCCACAAAATCTACTAAGATCTCCAAATTCGGAAATTTGGCGTGCGATGTGGACTGAATAATCCCAAAGTATTTAAGCGGTTCCATATTTGAAAACTGTTGTTCCATGATAAAGAATAGAGTTTTTTTTTTGTTTTTTTTCACATAACGCGTCCACCTGATCTTCGACGGGAAACAACAGTCCAAAACAGTTGCCAGTCCAATAAAAAAAAAACTTATTTAGTTAAGTTAAGGGATATTACATCCCATATCGTTTTTTAGCCGAATAAGAAACTCAGAGTTTCATGCCGAATATAGTAGAACCTATATAAAGTTCGGCGATTCCAAGCGTAAGCAAATACCTGGATACTGCAGCAACTGACCCTTAAGGTAGTGCAAGCTCAGGCAACTCATGTCTAAGGTGGAGCAAGCTCCGATCACTATTCTTGATATTTACCCATAATGTGAACTTAGCTCCTAGGAGCTGTATTTCTGTTCTACATTATGAGAGAAGGTTATTGAAACCCAGATCGGTTTCAACCTTTATTGAGGTCTCATCAGTGAGTAGGTAGACCTAGTTAATACCAAGTTTGTAGCGAACAGAACTTACAACCCTTCTATGAGTATTGCCGAGAGGTGTCCTAATAAATTATTAGATATATGAAGCGCCAAAAGCTTCAATTCGGCGACATATGACTGTTTAAGTTAAGGGATATTACATCCCATAAGCCTTTGGCTCTTCATATATCTAATAACTTATTTAGTTAGTTGAACTAATTAAAGGCGAATATTCGGTGTAGAGTTCGTTGTCTATTAAATAGTGCAATACCAAGTCAATTGTCATGTTGAAGATTGTATTCTGATCCGCTCTCAGTCAGTTTAAAACGTTAAGTGTCAAAAATTTGCTGCTTGCTATACAGTTATCGATATTCATTTTCATTTCTTTCATTATCCCGCCACGAGTATGGATGTTTGTGATTGTCTGTGAAAATACTAGTAGTGGTGGTGGGGCGGTAAATGGCGTTGGTGTATATGACGATGATAGTTGCAGTTCGTTGTAGTTGGTGATAGGTGCCTTCCTCGATGAGTCTTTGGACTCCCTGGAGGTGTCACGTAATAATAATAAGTTTTATAAACTATAAAAAGAGAGAAAGAGAAGATAAATGGAATATAAAATCTCCTAATGCTATAAGAAAATTAAATCTCTTTAAACTTATGTATCAGAACATGGCAGAAAAATAACAGACAGAATTGCCATTAATGAGTTTACCAACCACATTGACCTCGTGCAGTGTTTCCCAAGGTTTCAGTGCCGACACAGAAGTACTGTTTTAAAGGACACAGATGTACCCAGGCGAATCACACAAAGGAAGTTCGCGAGAAATTATATTATTTCATTCGAACTCCCATCATTATAAAGGTATTTATTGTTTAACATCTACTTTGTAAAGAATTCTTATATCCATTAGATATAATGGATATAAGAATTCTCTCATAAATACAAACACATTTCAGCATGTATAGATGTCCGCCTCGATGGTGAAACAGTCTCTGAGGACGACACAATTTAAGATACGAATGTTTCAGAGATTTAGCAGATAATTCTAATCATGCATTCAAATTATTTGAATTTAAACTTTTATTATGGATATTTCGAACCACCCGGTTGGAATTCGATCATGTCGTCAATCAGAAGTAATTAAAATTATAATAGCGTAATAACTCACCTAAAATAGCATTTAATAGTATAATATTCTCCTGAGTATCACAGGCATCTTCAGTACATTTCTAAAGCTAATTAAACAATAAATGACAATTCCAAAAGGCGCCACCTAAGTAGCTCATGTAAGATAACTCAAAAATGCCAATAAATTTCCTAACTAAAAAAAAAAAAAAAAAAATATATATATATATATATATATATATATATATATAATTAAAAGTTAGGAAAGATTAGCTGATTTATAGAGTACTAAGTCCCACAAAGGAGAGAGATGTAAACCATAGGATCTTTTAAGTTAGGAAAGTGAAGAAAACTTTCACATGTTTCTTTATAAAGCCGTTCCATGAGGAACCGACTTTTGTGAAGGACTCTTGTCTTTTTCCAATGAACTCTATGTGTAGTATTGATGGCATGTTCTGCAAGTCCAGACTATTCAGGTTCAAAGTATTGAATATAAGACTGGTATTCTTCTAGCCGAATGGAGGCAGATCTTACTGTTTGTCTGAAATAAGATAAACCACAAGAGCAAGGAATCTGGTAGATACCTAGATAACTAAGATGTAGAAACTTATCCTTTGGAGAAGTGAGAAAGGTGGAGATTTTTCTGTAAAGAACGAAAAGCAACAAAAATATTTAGTGCTCTCAAAACTTTTGCTATGCGTTCGCTAATGCCTTGCACATAAGGGATAGGAATGCGCGTTATTTCTTCGGTATTCGAAGAGGAAGACATATCAAAACTACTCAAAGCTCTCTTGATGAAAGAATTCTTATATCCATTAAATATAATGGATATAAGAATTCTTTCATCAAAAATTCTTTCGTCATCTTTATAAAGAAACATGTGAAACTTTACTTCACTCTCTCTTGACTTAAACAGATCCTATGGTTTACGTCTATCCCTTTTGTGGGATATAATACTTTATAAAGCTAATCTTTCCTAACTTTTAATTGTATATATATTTAGTTAGGAAATTTATTGAAAATTTTCAGTTATCTTACATTAGCTACTTAGATGGCGCCTTTTGGAATTGTCAGTTATTGTTTAATTAGCTTTAGAAATTTACTGAAGATGCCTCTGATACTCAGGCAAAAATTATACTAATAAATAATATTTTACGTGAGCTATTCCGTTATTATAATTTTAATTATGTCTACTCACGGCATTTCCTTACTGAAATATCAATCAGAAGTGGTGCTAACGAAGGTCAGTCGATACATGCTAAGAGCCACATTTGGTTTAAAACTATTGTTAGATTTTTATTTATGTATTTTTTATGTGTAGTTCCCACCCACGAAAGATTATTGTAAACCTATAGCATAATTTGTACTGTGGGTGGGCTAAGAATTTCTTTTTGCTATTTTTATCAATTATATATATTTTATTTGTAATTCTTATTTTTAATTTTTACATAATCCGCTCTAGAGACCAAACATGGAACTTTTTCAAGCCATTTCAGGCCTCCCGTAAGCGGGGAGGTGGTCTCACACTGGAAGATGAAATTCATCTCCAACCTAAAGACATAACATCCATACACGGTGGGATTCAAATCTGCGACCTGAATATTGAGCAATTAATTACTCAGTAGAATAGATCTGCACTTATTTGCAACAATACGGTGAAAAAATATAAAACTAAAAAAAAAAATGCTACCAGTTCACTAAAGATCATTAGCATACCGAGAGAGGAGACACTACCTACTACTACGTCGGTGTTTCTCCATGCCTGTAGAGGTATGGATTTCAATCGACAGCCAACAGACTGTACTCGTAGATTGAAATCTAACTGCACACACACACACACACACACACACACACACACACACACACACACACACACACACACACACACACACACACACACACACACACACACACACACACACACACACACACACACACACACACACACACACACACACACACTGATGTTTGTGAATGTTTATAAGTGGCAGTGAAATTCATATTACACTTATAAAGAGTACAGAGCACTTTTATAAACATTCACAACACAGGGCATTAATACTTATATGCGTGTGCAATAGAGGATGCTCCTGCTTATTAGAGGCACATATAATAATAAATAATAAATCAACTAACGCCTTTTATTCCCTAATAGGGAGTACGCGAGGCCTTTTATACCCTATCTAGCTTTTGGAGACTGAGTGGGCAGTTCAATCTCCATCAGTAGCCAATCAGAGATAGCTGGCCCATGTCTATCACTAATTACAGCAGCCACCGATGAAGAGGCTGGAAAACAAGTGCTGCTATCTCTTGGTACCTAACCCTAACAAGATATGTTACTGTCTGAAATAATGTGGGTAGTACGGTCGATTTTCTTGAGTTTATGGGATGAAAAACCCGAGTTTCCGGGAGGAAAAAACCCGCTTACCCATGCCAGAGATTGACTAACTCGGGAACCAGTCGAAGATAGGCTTAGAAAAAGTTCCTCCAGTCAGCGACTAGACTAGAACCTATGTCTAACTTCGAGCGGCCCAGCGCAGAGGATGCAAGCGCCACTTCCACTGAGCTACACAGGCCTTATTAGAGGCACATAGTTCAACATTTTTTTTTGCCTGCATAGTAGGGGTTCCCGACTGACTGACTGCCTGGTCCTTGGTTCATCTACGGTACTAAATGTTTTGAGGGTGAGTGCTTTATGGAAACAGGGAGATATAACTTTAAAAATATCAAGATGTATTTCAAAATGAAATGAAAGGCAACTATAATTACGTTTTCAATAAATTAGTCTTTAATAGCATATAAAACTGACTGTATCTATTTCATTGAAAAGTTTTTTATTTTGCTTTTATGAAGTTTTAAATTTTACGTTTATGACTGTTTTTAAAATCACCAAAGCAAATCAGCATTTATCACTTTAAGAACAGAGTTATAAAAGTTATTAACGCAGCCTAATTCACCAAATTCAAATGTGTTATTCTCCATAATTTGCTGTACTATTATTTTAATCAAGTGCAATATTCACTTAAAATTCATAACTATTTATTCATTAAAGAGATGTGAGAACGTAGAAGTCCATAGAAAAAATCTTGTCCGTTAATTTATCTGTTTGAAAAAACAACTGATAGTCATTCATAACATATTAACATGAGTAAACGTTTTATATCTCTCAATCTCTTCCTTATTTTACATTTAATACTCAACAGTGAATAAATTTGTTTCTACAATCTTGTAAATAACTGATACTACTTTTAATTGAATACATTTCAGGTGTGTTTAATACAGGGGGACGTAGAGAAAGAAGAAGATATCAACTCCATCATGGAAAAGACGATTGAAAAATTTGGCAAACTGGATGTTTTGGTAAATTATTAGAATTTTCGATTAAGAAATTATTTTGATTCTGGCATTTAATAAAATTTAATTCTTGCGTTTATTAATTAATTGGACAGCACCAAACTGTTGAGATTTAATTCCATATTTTTTTTTAAATTCACACATCATATTAATCGCTGATCAGTGTCTTTATCTGAATCAGATTTTCAGATAATTCTCGATCAATGTTAATGTGTTAAAAAGTGGAAGGGAGGCAACGTAGGATGCTAGATCTTGAGGGCGCTTCTTTTATGCAATGGGATATTAGGACTGTAACTTTTAGGCCTTCCAAAAACATACAAGGCTAATTCTACTTTATGAAGACATGCAACTTTGTAAGGCCCTTTAAATATATACGAATTATAGTCATTTGCATATTTTCGTAATTGAGTATTTAAAAACACGTTTCATAGTTGCATAAATATTACTTTATTTTATAAGCTATTATACAATTCTCACATAACTGAGCCGAAATTATCACTAAATTTAAATTAGGGAAAGTGATTAAGGTATTTATTATTTGGGAAGTTGGTAGTTGCATGGATACTGTTAACTCTACCCTAAATTAATGCTATCGATTTTTATAGTTCATTTACAGTTAAGCTTAGTTGATTACTTCATTAACCATGCTTAGCTGACCACACAAACTTAGTTAACAAAACTTTGGCAAGCACACAAACAAAATTAGTTTTAGTTGATCTACTTAAAAATTCAATAAGAGTATATTAAAAAATGAATGTGGTACATTTACTCATCCGTTTTCACTACTTAGAAAACTAGCGTGTATCGCTTGCCAACTGTTTAGCATTTTGAATCATTTGCCAATAATTCCAAAACGTCGGTGATCTACCTTTTATATCGGCCGGTTTTGATGAACTGGTGGCACCGTCTCTGAATGACCCATGAGCTTACCACGATCATAATCGCAAGAATTTACGAAGATCATAATCACCAAGATCTCACGTGCTCATAATCACATTATCTTATGAACAGAGCTCCAAAAATCCACTCGCCACTGTCGAACTATTGAAGACAAGTGTAATGGCAATTTTTCAACACCGTTCTAAATTCAGTGAAAATATATTTACCTTATTTTCTTCTCATAATTTAAATTTTTTTTTCATTTTAAAAATCACTTATTCATCGGCAAGTTATTTTCTTTTTATTAAGGGCGGCTGCAATACATTATTTAGAGAAGTTTTATTTCGTCGTACGCTGTTTGCCCACACCGAAAAGTTTTTGCATGAAAGTACTCTCAAAGATTGCTGTTTGGAAAGGTGAAATCCAAATGTAGTACGACAGGAGGCTTTGTTTATCTCTCGCCATATACTCTGAACTAAAACCTCTCACTCTCAGATTAATTACAAAAATCAGAGATTCCATTAAATAAAAAAAAGAAAAATACATAAAATTAATTAATTAATTTAACAAAATGAATTTTTCATTTGTGTCAATGTAATTTAAACTGAGAGGAATTCATTTTCTTCTTATTCGTCCTGCACTTTCTTTAACCCTGAAGAAGTATGCAATTGTAATGTAGTAATTGCGCAGGCTTATTTTAATAATTCATATAAATTTGGGTAGTGTAATTATATATTTGAACATTTTACATAATGAAAAGCCTTTTTATTAACATTACTTTAAAAAAAAATAAAGTTATCATTCAAAAACGTCTTGACCAATCAATTATTTTGGACAAGTATTCATCCATCATTACGAACAATAAACAAAAGGAAACTTTAACTACACTTTTTTGTAAAAAGGTGTAAAACTGTAATCGATTATGAGCAATCGGACAATGTTGAATACAATGGAGAGAGAGAGAGAGAGAAAGAGAGAGAGAGCGATTCTCTTGTGTAAGAGAAATCTTCAAGTAAGAGTGCTTTCCAAGACAAGTGGTTGCGGTAAGGAGTCAGATGAATTTTATAATGTATATAAAACTATCGTGGGCTACTGCCATTAACTCTAGATTACCACACTGCTTTCGAGGATCATTCAAAGTGGAAACATTTCGGTTTCATGAGACATCCAATTCCCACAAAAAATGTTTTGAAATAGACTTGGCCAGAATCACCAAGGAAACATACCTATAACTGATGGTCAAAGAAAGATGGCATCTAAAGGGCTTACATATTATTATTAAGCATCATTTTAATACAACCTACTTCAAAAACTCCCTTCTAAACATGCTTGCAGACACGGGTCCAGTCTAAGTAATAGAACAGTGTCAAAATGATACGAAATGCAAAGAATTTGTGTAAGTTATTGCTGATGTCATTTAGAGAAATTAAATGCTCCAATAGAGTAAGTCTTCCTCTAGATATTGGTGTGAGTCTTCTCTTTCTACCTATATTTCAAATGAAAACGAATTTGTCCTTTATTTGTTAAAACCGTTTGGCGAAAATGAATCAGAAATTGTTGAATATGCCTTAGTGTTTTGATGCATTTACTGAAGATTTGGAGGATACTGGAAAGGAAGAAATTAAGAATTTGGATCACTATCGATAAATTTGATGAGAGAAAGCTATGCGTTTAAATTTGTGGAAAATCATTTAAACGCACAAGATATTTTTGAAAAAGAATGAGTAATAATGATAGACTTCTTTTCTCACAACTTCGAGATCATGGCTGTCATACTGTCATTATGTGAGTGAGGTTTTAGCCAGAACATAATAAAATAGAAGTTGAGATCGTCAGTGAATGCCTCCGCTCTGAAATCAGTGGATAAGTGGCGCTTTGTCTCCAGGAAAAGAACACCACTGTCTTTTCCTGGAGGCAAAGACAGTGGTGTCTTTACCTCCAGGAAAACTTAGGAAACGCTCATGTAAATGAACATGTCATGTCATATTTCCCATTTTTAAAAATCACCTGTAAAAATATTTATACAAAATACACCGATAGTAGGGTCAAGTAATCACGGTATTTATTTCTGTGGTAAAGATTGGCTTGCCCCTTATACTATAAAACGTTAGCTAACGCTAACGGCCTCATCTCTATAAGAGAACGAAGCGCGTTAGCAGATTCTGCAGTGGTAAAGTGCAGTGTTACAAACGCGGCTCTAGAAAAGCTGCGTTTATGAGTAACACAAATCTTATGATCATAATCACGTGATCTTATGAATGACATAATCTCATAGTAACCATAATCGCATGATCTTAAAAACAAAGTCAATCAGTGATTGACATTATTTTTATTGTCATATTGTCTTAATAATCATGCAAGAGTCTTTACACAAACAACAGCAGTATGAACTTTTGTTTAAATGATGTGCAACAAATAATGAACAGAAATATCACTATAATGTATTAACTGTGTCATTAACGAAAGATTTGTGTTTCTCAAAAGGTAAACAATGCAGCAATGATTATTATCAAATGGATTGTAGACATGAGCATGGAGGAATACGATTATACGATGAACGTAAATATACGTTCAGTGTATCAGCTGATCAAACTGGCTATTCCACACTTGGAAAAGACAAAAGGTATGTAAGAGATTCGTTCATAAAATTCTAAAGAAGTTATATTTTCAAATGCCTTACTTCGGATTTTCAGCTATAATTGGACAATTAATTGCAGTTCGTAACGTTGTACAAAATTTTCAGAAGTTCATTATTTTATCAAATTTTGAAAAAGATTGTGAACCTTGAACGTTTGTGGGAATATAAAAATCTACACAAAAATATATCCTATATAAATTGTTATCTTGTATAATGTGAGTAGAGAAGTATAGTGAAAGATATTTGAGGGATAATAAGATACACGGATTTTATTCGGTTTTCAAACCGGAACCTTTTAAATTTGTAGCTTGATTCCTTATTATTTTATCACACAGAGAATATCCTATCCAGAATATCTCGATATTTCAACATTTTTATCTTAACAAATTTCACCTAAAAGTGTACACTGCGAAAATTAAAATTCACAATTTTAATTTTCTTGCAGGTTCAATCATCAATGTATCCAGCATAGCTTCATTTAAAGGAGTAAGTATTGAACTTTATTATCAAAAATCAGATAAATTGAAAAATGCAATTTATGTAATTCATGCAGTTATGAACACTTATAAGGTATTCAATAACCGCACAAACATTTATTGTATTGTGTTAACGAAATTATAATTCAGTTAAAACCAATTTCGTTAAAGAAATACGATAAACGATATTGGTCTTCAGGATTGTTAACCCATAAATTAATAGTGCCGCGGATGGCTAAGGATATTTCACCACTTTTATTTTTTTTTATTTTTACACACTCAAAAACTCTGCTCTAGAGACCACACATGGAAGTTTTCAAGCCACTAAGCTGATGAGAGAAAAACAAACGTCCATGTTCAAGGCGGGTATGCAACCTGAAGTCCCGTCTTGAATGGGGGAGTGGGTGTTTTAACCACTAGGTCACTTAATTAAAGACTACTTAATTGAACCCTGATGTGGTATATATTCCATACAGGTAGCCCGACGCAAAACCAAGAGTAAATTACTTAGGTCACGTGGCCTTTTTAATGATTAGGAAGTTTAAAACGAATATGATCACAAATCAGAAATAAGAACGGGAAAGAGAGTTAACTGAGAGTGAGATCGGTCAGCAAAGGTAGAGTTGGGTTTGCTCCTCTGAGTTTTTTTTTTTTCTTGCGAAAAACACTCAAATAGAACAACTTGCCGTTATAATAGGGAGAACATTGACAAGTAGATATAAGGATGCGGTCATTCTATTGTAAAAGACTTTGACTAGATTACATCTAGTCAAAGTCATTTACAACTCCAGATACTGAGCATAGATTTAGTCACCTGTATGTTTAGTCACTTGAATAGGTTGAAGATTTGTGGGTTGCAGAGATTGGACGATAGGCGAAGGAGGGGTGATATGATTGAGACATTCAAATTACTGAAGGGTTTCTATAAGATCGATCCAGAAGATATTTTTGAAAATATGACTGGTGGTGGGAGGACTAGGGGCCATGCATGGAAGCTGGGCAAGAGCGTGGTTGACAAGGGTGTTAGAGCTAGGTTTTTTACTTGGAGAGTGGTGAATGAGTGGAATGAGCTTCCAGAGTCTGTTGTGGGTGCTACGACCGTGAATGAGTTCAAGGCAAGGTATGATAGATACTGTGTCAATGTCGAACAGTTGTTCTTGACATGATGTTAGGGCCTCCCTCGATGAGTCTGTCGACTCCTTGGAGTTGCCCGGAACAATAATAATAATAATAATAAAAGTTCACAGGTGGGATCAGAATTCAATATTGAGTTTGTAGGATACAGACTATGGTGACAAGTTGAGTGAATGTAATTTGCGGAGTCTGATAATCGACGGAGGAGAGAGGGCTGACATGACTAAGACATCTAAATTGTTAAAAGTAGCTTACGAGATAAATATCCAGTATATTTTTCAAAGAGATGGAGGAGGGAACTGGACAGAGAAAAAAGAGGTTATTCTTGAACATTGTATAAAAGTGTTGTGTATAGAACAGTGATGCATGACATTTTTGCATATAAAGTGGTTGGTTTGTGGAATGCTTTGCCAAATGAGATAGAGATTGCACAAACATCGAACCAATTTAAAATGAGGTATGACAGATATTATCTCTGTCAGATTGCATTTTGCTGTTGTCTTCCCTCGGTGATTCTTGACGCCAGATGTTTGTATAATAATAATAATAATTCATTCTGCCTTTTAATCAGTTCTGTGAATTTTAATGAATCTTAGATATCTTTTATTATTTAAAAGACTTACTCTTCTGTTTCCAGTTATATTAATTATTACTTCGCTTAGATAATATTTTGTCTGCTTTAATTACTTTACAATCTTCGCAAATCTCGTGTGTTCTTCTGGCCAGTTTGACTATTTTTGGAATGAAGAACCCGAGTTATCAGGAAGGAAAATTCTAATACCCCACCGTATGATACCAGGTAACTCATCTACCATTGCTTAAAAAGCCTCATAAAGATTCTTCGTGCCCTATACGAGATTTATATCCAGATTTCCAATCGTAGGTCGTTGTGGATACCAAATAAGCTATGGAGACCCTTCGAAAATGCATATTCAAACCTGAAAGTTTTTTTATAGTATGTATTTTCACCATTTTTACATTCACTTAGTGAAAGTAATGCTAAAATAGCTGATTCTGGAATTACTTACTATGTCATTTATGATATTCCCCAGCTCAGACATTGTATGTCACAGCCATAGATACTGTAAGATGTGATCTTAGAATCCAATAAAAAATGACAGTTTGGTGAAATATGCTTTAATGCTTATACACATTTGTACGAAGATGTTTCCAAATCAGAAGACTGAACACACAAGCTGCATCAGAGGCAGCTTTTGAAATTTCTTTCTCTTGTTTTCTTTTTTTAAAATCTAACTCTTAACCAGAAATATTGTAAACCTATACCTTAATAAGTTGTTTGATTTCAAGATTACAGATCCTATTGCAGAGATAACATAGACATTTTTCATGTCGTGTCAGGTCTGTAACAGCTGGTTGGTCTCATATTGGAACATTCATTTACCATCTAACAAATTAACAACACATCCATGCCAACGGCGAAAATCGCATCTACAGCCAGTTGGTCACTCACTTTCGTGAGTGGATATTACTCTATCCCTCTCGAACACGATTTATGGTCTCTGTGCTTTTTTTTCGCAAGCCAAGATCAAAACCCTGACGCATGAAGTAATCAGTATTTCACAATTCATATTACAGAGATGTGAATTAAATATTTTAACGGAGAGTTTCAAATCCTGTTTAATATTTTATTTTAAGTTTTATTCAAATATGTTTTCTGTGTGTTTATATTAATATGTACTAGTAACTGTGTGTGTATATGTACAGTATATATATATATATATATTTTTTTCTTTTATGTTTTTTTTAGTCACCCTATTCCTCTGTATATTGTATGAGCAAAGCAGCCATGGATGCGCTCACCAGATGTGCTGCTTTAGGTAATGTCCTACTAACGGATTGGAAATTAATCTCCGTTTACAAAATAATGAAAATATAAGATTAAATATATATGTGATAATAAAAGTCAATTTATTCTTAAAAGAAAAATAACTTCGTTAATAACAAGTAGTTTTGTTTTAACCCAATACTTTCTGATTCATTTTTGTGTTTATGCTTATTTTAAATTCTAATTACTGCGCATGTTTCAGTTTTTGTTAACAGTTTAGGGTCTTGCTTTCACACCAGATATTAGTTTAATTTAGAAAATCACGAATAAAGTAGTAGTCAAAATATAGTAGAGAATATTGGATATACGCATTGAATATAAGCTCAGTTAATGCATGTTCTATTTCGAAACTAATGGTTCTTTTAATTTTTTTTTTCAGAGTTGGGCCCCAAGAACATCCGTGTGAATGCAGTAAAGTAAGTTATATTTGCCACGTAACCATATTATGTCATATGAGAATCCTAATTGTCCGTATGATGATTATACCAATATTTATGTGCCAAGTTATGCGCATCCTTATTGTACCGAAGAAGAACAGCGTGCAGTGATTTGATTTTTGTGGAGTTAAACTGTATCATCCATCATTTAAAACACAACATGGCCACAATTTTCTCGCAGCGAACGTATATACGAGTGAATTCCCGCATTTAAACATTTTATGGGTCACCGATAAAGAACTATTAGGACGTTATACTGTAACAGCTTCCTGTAACAAAGCACCATCATCATACCGTACTATTTACAGTCGCTTAAGTTCTGTGCCGACAGTGCTTTCAATCGACATAAAACTTAATCAATACGCGTTCTCCATATTTATAATATTAAAAAAAAAAAAAAACGAACAGCGTGCTATTATTTAGTTTTTCGTTTACGGTAACATACGTAGTCAACAGTAGGATAAATCTAAGCCGATTTAAAATAAAAACTATCAGCTATATTCCGACTTGTTCTCGTACAGCAAATTAAAAACAATTATGCTTCTAATCTCTCCAAAATATCCCCAAAAAACGGGCGTAGAGCTCTAGTGATCCCAATTTACATAAAAGGTCTAAAAACAGATTGCAGTAACTATCCTGGCATCAGCCTCCTCAGTACAGGATACAAAAATCTATACAAAAATGCTAACAAACAAATTAATATCCTATATAGAATCACAACTGGGAGAAGAACAGAACGGATTTCGTAAGGAAAGATCATGTATAGACTCAGCTTTTATTTTAAAAATAATTATAGAAAAACATAGAGAATACAATATTGAAACACACACATAGCTTTTATTGATTATATAAAAACATTTGACAAAATTTTGAGACATAAACTATGGAAACTTTAAAGGAATATCACATTCCAAACCAGCTACACAATGCTCTATTGAACATATACCATAATAATGAAATAGCGATAAAGCAAAATGATACCATATCTACTTGGAAACCAATAAATAGTGTCCGTCAAGGCTGTTCTTTATCCCTATATTATTTAACACATATATTTGGACAATATGATCAAAAAATGGAGAAAAGAAAATACATGTGGCTTCCAAATTAATCGACATACAAAAATAGACATGCTACTCTTTGCTGAAGATCAGATCATCTTTGGAAAGACTGAAGACGAACTGCAGAGGTCAATCTATAACTTAAATAATATTATACAACAATATGGCCTGGAAATGTCAACGGAGAAAACTAAAGTCATGGCTTTTTATGGAAATAACCCTGCCAGAAGTAAAATAGTAATAAATAATAAAATAATTGAGCAAGTTAATAATTTCAAATACTTAGGCTGTAAACTATCTTACATGAATGAAATAGATATTGATTTTAAGATGACAAACTTTATAAAAATCACTGGAGTAATTAATAGAACCTTTAAAACTAATTACGTTAAGAAACACACACACGACTTAGGGTCTTCAAAACAATAGCCAAACCTACACTATTATATGGAAGAGAGATCTGAACCTTCGGAGAAAGAGATACACAGAGAATTCAGGCAGCAGAAATGAAATTCCTCAGGAAAACAGAAAAACTCACAATATTAGATAAAAAAAATAGTGAAATAATTAAAAATCTTAAAATCAAATCCATCACAGATTCAATGATTAAATATTGGAAAAACTGGCTAAACCATATAGTAAGAATGCAGAGAGGAATATTGCCAAAAAGATCTTAACATCTAATACTAGAGGAACAAGGAATAGATGACGACCAAAAAGAAGTAGAAGAAGTAGATGGACTGAGTCCGGAACAGGCCACATGGATAGGAAGACGACGAGGACGACGATTGTGCTTCTTGAAAAATCCGTATTCCACTTTCACTATTTAATGCTATCTTAATAAAAAAATCT
Organism: Typopeltis vanoorti; assembly: GCF_054136105.1. Lineage (NCBI taxonomy): Eukaryota > Metazoa > Arthropoda > Arachnida > Uropygi > Thelyphonidae > Typopeltis > Typopeltis vanoorti. The sequence continues at coordinate 23,634,538 of NC_143559.1, read as the reverse complement.
TATGTTTCAGAACTATTTTTGTTGTCGACTGTTCGCATTGGTCGTTTGTTGTATTTTTTGATTTTCGAGTTTACATAGAGGAAAGGTATTCTACTTTTCTTGGGGGTGTTATTTCTGGAGAAACATTCGAAATAATTTAGTGGTTGTTTCTATAAACAAAGAGAATTAAAATTGTAAGTGTATTATTTTCAACCTGCTAGTATATTGTTGTATTTGTTACCAAACTGGCTTTTTTTTTCAAGGGGAATAAGGTTTATTCCTCTTGAAAACTCTGACTTTTCATTCCTGAAAGAAGTCAACCCCAGTAGAAAAATGCACTCATTTAAAAGACATTATAGGCAGTTTTCATCGGTTAGTTGCTTCTACCATATTTCAAAGTAACCCTTCCGAGCCACAATTGATAAATTAGAGTAAGAGTGAAGACTCTTGACTTGCACTGGATGCAGGTGGGATGTGTACACGCTTATCACTGGTGTGCAGAAACAGAAGCAGGGGATTCACAGAGATATATCTTTGGGGAATTAAAGAAAGCCGATGAAAGATAAAGACAACAGAACGAGGTGGAAAAATGTGCATTCAAAATAAGCACCATTTTCAAAAAAGGCTTATAGAAGTAGCTTTATTCTGTTGTCAAGCATGACCTTGCTTACCTATCCAGTCAAGATAAGTTGATGTCTTCCCTTTGTTTGCAAATTCATTAAACTTAAGATGAATTCCGAAATTTTCGTTGTAACTTCAATAACTACACAGAATGTATTTGTAAATTAAAAAAAGTTTAATGTTTGTATTATATTAAGTGATATAATACAAATCCACTGAAAGCTCTAACTTATCTGAAAATAAATCGCTTCCATAGTTCTTCAAACTGAAATTTTTATACAAAGTAGTCTAAATTATAACGGATGGATAACATTGAAATGAAAAAGCTGAAGTTGCAAAACTGGAAGGAGTTAGCTAAAGATAGGAAAAAATGGAGAACTGTAGTGTTTGCTGCTAAGAACCTTAAGGATTCGTGAAGCTTAAGAAGAAGAAGAAGAAGAAGTCTATATTATAACGCTTGTCTTGAAATATTTAAATGTTTTCATTTCTACATTCTTCCTAAATAACTGAGATTTCTACCATTTTTTACTGTTTTTCAAATTTTACCAATCAGGTTTCTTATCGAAAAGTGGACAAACTGGGCTGTTAAGTCAGCTACAACCTAAGACGTTCACAGAGCACCGGACCCAGCTAGCATTCATATACAGTCTGTTGATCGAAAAGGAACTGCTAATCATTCCATTAACCTGTCCACACCGAGAGGCGTGCCGAAGGGAACGTGATACAGTGGAAATGCAGTCAGTTAATCAAAAAAGTCGCGTACTGGAAAACACATAACAATACTTACTAGAAACAGGAAATCGAATGTTGTCAAGCGTGAAACAGTTTTTTTTTTTAATGTGCTTCCCATCAATGATCATACTTACTGTTTCCTTCATTCAAGACCTTTGCTTATTCAAACATAACTGCTTGACACGATAACTACACAATAGCTATCGTTAGGCTTATTCTTTAGATGTTTTTCAGAAACCACATATAATATTTGTGTATCTATTTTGTTTTGCATATTTGTCTTCCCTAAAATCGTTATTTCTAAGATCGACTTCCAAAATATAATTTTTATCTCTTCTAGTCCTGGAGCAGTAGAAACTGCCATATTTAAAAGAACACATCATGGTGAGATGTTAGCATTCTCCGAAGAGGTGAGTATAAGAATTTCTTCTTTCCATCTTTCGTAAATCATGTGACTCTCTGATCTGATCTGATTTTCCCTTTCAGGCGTTTCCGAACGTAGGTGACTTTGTAGGCATTGCCCACAAAGTATTCCTGGTGAGATTTTTATAGGGTAGTTCACCATTGCTCCCCCAAACAAACAAGAACCTGCGAATCGGTGACAGGGCTAAAGATGAAAATTTTTAGCAAGTAATACTACAAAAAGCCAGAAAGTAGTGATCATTTTATTTTCATTCTCTCAATTCTTATTGTCTAAATAGTTATTTAGCCAATTTACCTTCTTTCATAACGAAGTAAACAAAATATGCATTTGTCTAACGTTCTAAAAATGTTCAATATGTAAAAAATGGTAAGTACCGAGAATGTAGGAGGGTGGCTGTAACTTAGAAAGCAACAAATTGTCTGACATTATTTGTGTTAGTGGTATTCTTGTTACTGCTAGTAGTTAGTTAGGTATACGGCGTGCTTTTAATTGCAGATGGCAATGTTTTAATTAGGTCATACGGGTCCGGTTTTGCGGACAACCGGGATGACATCATGTACGTTCATCTCTGTGGTTGGTTATAGTTAGATCACATGATAGTGCCTATCACGTGATAGTATCAGCATCGTTTCTAGCGTAGTTTTAATCGGGAGGGTTCCTCCCTTATCAAAAAGTAATTAAATTCAACCCCCCTATTTTGAAACTGTCGACCTTTGTTTCGAGATCGCAATAGGCTAGCGTGTTTGTACCTCAACCAATGCCAATTGACCGGAGTCGAGTTCCCCCCCCCCCTTGAAAGCTTTTTTTTTTGTGTATTTTTAATGGATGATTTAACCTGCCTTGTCTCATGGCTGTATATAGTTAGGTCATGTATTCCGGAGCTAACGTTGACCCAGTTTCTTTCCCCGATTTCTAATGCAGGGGAAAAAAATTATTTTCCAAAGAGAAACCTACTCTACAACGACCTTTGAAAAGCTTTTCTGTCTGTAGTTAGGTCAGGTATTCCTTTCTGCTCCCTAAATTAGAGATGAGGGTCTGTAGAATTAAAGACATAATATGTCCCTGTGAAATTCCAATAGATCATTGACTGATTGTTTCGAGGATTGTTTTCGACTTCCCCCCCGTTGGGGGTCACTACCTAGATTCGAGGTTTGTTTTCGACCCCCAGCGTCGGGGTCACTTGTCGTAATCATCCCCCCCCCCAGCTTTTAGGGTAATTATCGGTTCTCTTAAAAGCTTTTAGGGTAAGGTAGCGACACTTGTCAAGAGGTTCTAATATCGTTAGCATCACGTAATATAGGTTCCATCAAATTGGTTGCAAAAAGGAAAAAACTGTAAATAAGTAGATGGAATAATCTCCAAACTGTATAAATTTGCTGGAAACATTTCCTCAGAGGTTATTAAATTTTGTTAATAAAATATATTCAATTCTACAGAAAGGACTAAAGTATACTAATGCAATTATTTAAAAAATTGATACAAGAAACCTGACTATTTCAGAGAAATTAAATTTATTGAATACATGCTTCAAAAATAGGTTCAGAAAACGGACATTATGCAGTGGATGCAGCATTTCGATTAAAACTACTTATAGAAAAAATATAGACTTTAATTTAGAAACTGATCCCTGTTTACAGATTATCCAAAAACATGTGATAAAGTAAAAAAAAAGATATATATACATTATTTTATATGTTAAAAAGAATAAACACAGCATGGGTATTATTTTATTACAGGTACAGAATATATACAGTACAAAAATAATGAAATAAAAATAAATGAAAAAATATCTAAAAAAAAACTAATACTAAATCAAGGTATTTATTAAATATATCCTCTATCTACAGATTAAATTTTGTTTTTTTGCCAAGAATAAAGATAATAATATAATAAAATAAGTAAACAAATGTGTATAGATGAATTTTCCACGACATTCGAAAGTTCTTATTTGCTAATTTTATATTTTTATTTTATAAAAATTCGAGTAAAAAATTCAAGTAGACATGCTTTAGACTTTGATCGATTAGAGAGAAAAAATCAGTACGAGACTAACAATCGACGGTGCACGAATTAACTGCTAAAGTGAAGATAAAATTCAACAGGAAAAACAATATCAGAAAAGAAGAAAACATCAACAAAAGATAGCTCAGCAAAAGCCGATTTTTAAAACAGATGTGTTTGAAATTAAAACCCTCCATCTTCCAGAAGAGCGGAAAATACTGGGAAGAAGGAAAAGAAACAGTGTTATCAATTGCAAAAGACACTCTAGGTACCAAACCCAAAATAAAAAAACAGTGGATAACCCAAGAAATCGTAGCTACAATAGAAGAGAAAAGAGAGGCCAAGATACTTGTCAACCAACAAAACAATGAAGAGAATTGAGAAAAATATAGAGCACTAAAAAATAAAGTTGATAACCTCTGCAAAAAAGCCAAAGAAAAATGGTTAGAAGAAAAAGCTAATAAATGCCAAGAAGCATACCAACAAAACAACCTAAAAGTCTTCCATGATACTATAAGAGAAATTACAAAGGAATTCTCAGCAAAAGCTGTAACAATGATAAATAACAAGATGACTGAAACCGGGAATATTGAAGATATAAGAAATATCTGGTCAAACCATTTTAAGACTATCTTTCACCAAGGAAACAAAACTACAATGCTAACAATAGAAGAAAATAACGACCACCCAAATATTTTACAACAAGAAGTTAGATAAGCAATAAAGCACCAGGCATTGATGCTATCCCTAATGAACTGTGGTCATATGGAGGCAGCACATCAATAGAATATTTAACAACCCTATTCAATAAAATACTACAAACAAGAGAGATCCCAGATGACTGGAGAACTGGAAAGATCATCCCAATATACAAGAAAGGAGACAAAAGAGCCTGCAGAAATTTATATAAAATAGATTAAAAAACACCAATGAAGAAATGATAGGCATAGAACAAGCTGGTTTCCGAGGAAACTATTCAACAATAGACCAGATTTTCACATTGCACCAACTAGCAGAGCTCAGTTGGGAAGACCATAAAGAACTATATTCTTGTTTTGTGGATTTTAAATAAGCTTTCTATAGCATCAACAGATAAATCCTACTTAAAGTTCTACTATAAAAAGCAATAGACAAATATATAATACAGTTTCTGATATTAAGACAAATGCAATAATTAAAAAGGACACACTCACAACAGAACCCGTAGAGATCCAAAAAGGAGTAATGCATGGATGCCCATTATCCCCATGCCTATTCAACATATATCTATATCTAGACGAAGTTGTAAAGAAGGCAATAGAGAATGAGCCTACAATCAATGTCAATGGTTTAAACATAAATAATATCAGATATGCGTATGATTCGTTATTATTGCAAGAACCCCAAATGAACTGCAAAAGTTGATAAAAAAGCTAAACGAAACCAGTAAAACATATGACATGACAATAAATATACAAACGACAAAAGTGATGAAAATAGGGAGGAACAGAACTACCATCTCAACCACCCTAAATGGAGAACAATTATAGAATTATAGAACAGTTATAGAATTTGTATAAAATAAAAATAAAAATTAGCAAACAAGAACTTTCGAATGTCGTGGAAAATTCATCTATACACATTTATTTACTTATTTTATTATATTATTATCTTTATTCTTGGCAAAAAAAAATTAATCTGGAGATAGAGGATAACATATTTAATACCTTGATTTAATATTAGTTTTTAGATATTTTTCATTTCTTTTTATTTCATTATTTTTGTACTGTATATATTCTGTACCTGTAATAAAATAATACGTATGCTGTGTTTATACTTTTTAACATATAAAATAATGTATATATATATATATCTTTTTTTACTTTACTGTTTTTGGATAATCTGTAAACAGGGATCAGTTTCTAAATTAAAGTCTATATTTTTTTCTATAAGTAGTTTTAATCGAAATGCTGCATCCACTATATAATGTCCGTTTTCTGAACCTATTTTTGAAGCATGTATTCAATAAATTTAATTTCTCTGAAATAGTCAGGTTTCTTGTATCTATTTTTTAAATAATTGCATTAGTATACTTTAGTCCTTTCTGTCGAATTGAATATATTTTATTAACAAAATTTAATAACCTCTGAGGAAATGTTTCCAACAAATTTATACAGTTCGGAGATTATTCCATCTACTCATTTACAGTTTTTTCCTTTTTGCAACCAATTTGATGGAACTTATATTACGTGATGCTAACGATATTAGAACCTCTTGACAAGTGTCGCTACCTTACCCTAAAAGCTTTTAAGAGAACTAATAATTACCCTAAAAGCTGGGGGGGATGATTACGACAAGTGACCCCGACACTGGGGGTCGAAAAAAAACCTCGAAACAACAAGTGTATGATCTATTGGAATTTCACAGTTACATGTTATGTCTTTAATTCTACAGACCCTCATCTCTAATTTAGGGAGCAGAAAGGAATACCTGACCTAACTACAGACAGCAAAGCTTTTCAAAGGTCGTTGTAGAGTGGGATTATCATTGGAAAATATATTTTTTTTCCCTGCATTAGAAATCGGGGAAAGAAACTGAGGCAACGTTAGCTCCGGAATACATGACCTAACTATATACAGCCATGAGACAAGGCAGGTTAAATCATCCATTAAAAATACACAAAAAATAAAGCTTTCAAGGGGGGGGGGGAACTCGACTAGGGTCAATTGGCATTGGTTGAGGTACAAACACGCTAGCCTATTAAGATCTCGAAACAAAGGTCGACAGTTCAAAATAGGGGGTGGGGGAGATTAAATTTAATTACTTTTTGATTAGGGAGGAACCCTCCCGATTAAAACTACGCTAGAAACGATGCTGATACTATCATGTGACCCTAACTGTAACCAACCACAGAGATGAACGTACATGATGTCACCTCGGTTGTCCGCAAAACGGGAACCTGTATGACCTAATTAAAACATTGCCGTCGGCAATTAAAAGTACGCCGTATACCTAACTAACTACTCTGCCCTAATTGTGTTCCCTTCCATTGCCGAAATTTCATATTATATTATATTGTCATATGAGTAGGATGAGTGGAGTGGGCTATCATCAGCAAAAACTATGAATAGGTTTTGCAGTCAATGAGAGCAGGTGGTTTATATAAATCATAAAGACGGTTGGGTGATATGACAGAACTCTCAATGACGCCAGCATTGACAGGAAAGTCTGTGGAGAAAATACCATACGTCAATTGCACGTAGGGATCAATCTGATAGGAAATTGGCAATCTACTTACACAAGGACGAAGGTAATCCAAATGATGGTTACTTGTTTAAAAGTCCTCGATACCAGACCCTATCAAAAGCCAAGGAGATGTTAATATAGGAGCAACGGCACAGGTTTCTCCAAACCCTTCCATAGAATGGTAGTTGACGTAGCCCACCTCTCCTGTAAAATCTAGATTGGAGAAATACATACTAGAGGTCAAGTAGTTAGATAGCAGTTCTCAAAGCATTTAAGAAGATGACTGTTGATAACCTTCTTCGTGAATTTAGACATAACTGATGTGAGAGTAATAGGTTGATAGCTGGATGGTAAACGATTCTCTCCAGTTTTGAGAACTGGTTGTATATGAGCTTTCTTCCATTCTGAAGGGTCACTACCAGCTGAGTAGGGTTTAGTGAATGATAGAGAATTGTTTACCTCAGGAGCACTTCTCTTGAGCACAGAGGTAGTGTTCCATCAGTCGATCAGTACTCACTGTCTTTGTAGTATCCAAGTTAATCAAGAGTCTTCTGTCTTTCTGGCAGAGGGTCACAGGAGGCATGGGATGAGTGCTGTAGGCAAAGAAAGATGTAATTTGCCATGATCATCTATGTAGGAATTGGAAGAAAAGAACGAACCCAAGACATCAGCCATGTCTTTAGGTCCTGTTACAATGGTACCGTTATGGTGAGATAGAGAAGGCAGCACAGCTAGACAAAAGTTGCGCTCAACTGCTTTGGCCAGGGACCAAAAGGCACGACTGTCGGTGGCACAAGCAGCTAGTTTTCTACATTAGAAGATTTCTATATTACATGAAATTGGTAAATCTTTCAATAAACACAGGTGATCTAAACCGGTTAAACTATGCCATCTGTAGAGATTTCTTGGAGGGGGGGGGGAGCAGAATCAGTAGAAATATGCACAAAATATTAGGCTGTAAACGGCCTCGTCTCTTCATTAACTGAATTTCATACTTTAAATTTTGTCAGCTATGTCCAGTTGAATACCACTGTCGAATAAGAATCAACTTTGCAACCAATCGAGTTTGGGGGATAACTGAATACTTTATTTAAGAGTTGCTACCACTTCCGTTGGTCGACAAATTTCCATAAAAATTATTCCTATATACAAATAATTTTACTTTTTTCTTTTCCTGAAAACTATCTCCCAGAAAGATGGCATGAAGATTTCGTTTTTTATTCAATTATTCTTTAAAAAGATTATCACAATGTAAACTCTACAAATACCAGAATTGATCATCTTAAAATGGGTGTTACGTCTACTTGTCTATCTTCTCCTCAATCCATTATGGTTAACAGTTTTAGCAATGGTTGTTTACTCCATGTAGATGATATCATAATTTGCATATGAATCACTGATTTGATAACAGCAGATTTTGTATTCAGTTCATTATTGTGTACTAATTAATATTCCCTAAAATAAACTTCGCACGAAAAAGAGAATACCTTTGTAAAGAATACCTGTAAAGAAAAAATCTTCAAAGTATTAAGTAGATCTCAGCTCTTATATTAATAAGTAACTTTTGGTTATTTAAAGTAATCTAATGATCTATTTTATATCAATGGATTTCGGCGATATTAGTGGATTAGATTTATGCGTGTGCAGTTATGGGTACTTAATAAAAGTACACGAGTCATTTAAACTTTCACGTATTTCTGATGCATAGAAATTCTCTCAACAGGTAAACGGTAGAAAGTAAAATCTTAATTTTACTTGTTTAATATAAAATTTTTCACTTTGTTTTCTGTAAGGAAATTGGGTATTTTAGTAATACTTTAGGAGAAATTTTTTAAAAATACCAAATTTTAAATAAAATCTTAAATGGGTTTAGTATATGACAATCAGAATACCATTTATTGCAAAACATACTATGCAATGTTTGACTATTGTTCAGCAATATATTTTGTTTTGCTTAATCAAATATTTTTACTTTATTAGAAAATGAAAAAGTACGCAGAAAGTCATAAGCAGATCGGCAGAGTGGCGATCCCCAAAGAAATAGCGACAGTGATAACGTTTCTCGCGTCATCAGATTCCTCGTTCATGACAGGAGAGACCTTAGTGGCCGATGGTGGACTCACGTTACCCTGCTCATTCTTCGAGTAATAAAATAATCTGGGATTTGGGAATCCTACAAGACAACAACTCAAACTGACTTCCTAAATGCTGTTGTGGGATAAATTTTCATATGAAGATAAAATTATGAAAGTAATAAAATAAATCAATTGAATTTATACAGATATTTCATAGTTTTTTAATCTTAAAAGCATACACTACTTCATTCAGAGATAATCAAGATCCAAAATTGTCGGTATTCATAACATGAGACGGTCAGAGTAGTTCTAGCTGTAAGGCAGGTGTACTGCATTATTTGTAAATTGAAAACAATTGTCTCCAGCTCGTTTGCATGTTTCGAGGGACGAAAAAAAAAATCTAGATTCTGAAAAAGAAAAATCTTACTACCTCCATATGAGACTAACTTACTTTCAAGTGAAAAATCCTCATAAATGTAATACATTTATTTGTATCTAATATCACAGTATTTTATATTGCTGACATCCATAGGCATAATTTATTGTAAATAAATATATACCTAAATTAATAAAGGATCAAATTATATTTTTATTAAACAAATACGTACTTATAATTATCGAAATACAGTATTATATTCAAAGTTTAAATAAAATCACTCTTAAACGTATTGGGGGTGGGAGAAGTATTAGTGTAATCCAATGTGCACTTCATCTCTTCACTCAACTCAATGTAAGCTGTACATAACAATTTGTAATATTAAATACTTACCATTTTTAATACGTTTATTCACCCGCTAATAAAAAATACCCATTAATAAAATACAGCCTTTAAAAATTAT